>NW_020439074.1:989266-990404 GCF_000699045.2 Agrilus planipennis
AATAGATATTCAAAAATAGCAACGCAAACTACTACATTGTAAACTGTAAATTTAGTGTTCTGAATTGTATGCACTGAATTTAAAATCTATCGTTTAATTGCTCAATAGTGTTAATTGGCTCAACATAAACTAATTGTTTTAAGTGGTCCCATAAAATGTCTAAAGGGTAGAGTTATAAATAACTTTTATTGAACAATCGGCAATGACTTTGTACTGATGTAAAAAAGCAAATACATATAAATTGTAAACTATAAATTTAGTATTCTGAATTGTATGCATTGAATTTAAAATCTGTCGTTTAATTGCTCAATAGTGTTAATTGGCTCAACATAAACTAATTGTTTTAAGTGGCCCCATAAAAAGTCTAAAAGGTTGAGTTATAAATAACTTTTATTGAAATGTATTTGCTTTTATTTATTTATTGAACAATCGGCAATGACTTTGTACTGATGTAAAAAAGCAAATACATATAAATTGTAAACTGTAAATTTAGTGTTCTGAATTGTATGCATTGAATTTAAAATCTGTCGTTTATTTGCTCAATAGTGTTAATTGGCTCAACATAAACTAATTGTTTTAAGTGGCCCCGTAAAATGTCTAAAGGGTTGAGTTATAAATAACTTTTATTGAAATGTATTTGCCTTTTTCTGCTTTATAATAATAAATGAATTGTTAAATAAAATATTAAAGTATTTTTTAAATCTGAAAATCTAAATGAAATTCTATCTGAAGAAAGTTATCTTTTGATTTATAATTAGAATTCTAGTTTTTTGATATAACATTTCATTTTTGCTGTTCAGTTGCGAAACACCCTGTATAAATACTTAACTATACTTGAATTTTAATTACAAAATTTCGTTTATTTTCGGAATTAATTCAATGAAAATGAATAATAAAAATTCTGTTTGAATTTAATAGTGGAAATATTTTCCTGAATTCGTGTCTGCTTTTATGAGTTTTTATCGTTTATTCTTCAAACGAAATTGCTTTTAACCTAGCTGAGGAAGCGGGGTAAAGAGACACGGTGAAAGGAACTGTTTGAATGTATTATCTTATATCGTTATCTCTTGACTCATGTTGTTCGAACGATTTCTTACGAAAATAATAATAACCGTCGCAGAGGTCTAATATGATGCTT
>NW_020439074.1:995419-999038 GCF_000699045.2 Agrilus planipennis
GAGTAAAAAATTGTAGTAGTAATTATTGTCAAACTAACGAAATACAAGATTTAAAAATTCACAAACCATTTCATAAATACAACTGTCCTTTCCAAGTCCAAGAGAAGAAAGTGTGAGTGAGGGCTCTGTTTCTCCACGTTTCGACTCCTTTCGATTTACCTCCTCATGTTCATCTTTATGTTTTAATGGAAACCTTTTGAAACAATTTAATATTACTTATATGTTCACTAGGTTTTGTTATTTTATTATTAATGATAATTACCATTGTTAACATTTTATGTCCAATGAATTTTTCAATCAACTCATTAGAGGCATTTTCGGAAATAAAATAAGTCACACTTTAAAAGACATAACATCTGTAAGTAGTTTGTCCATCCAATCTTAGGTTGTTATCTGACAGCAAGCCTGTATTATAAAAAAAAAACAAGTTAAAATTCAAACTCTAGAATAACGAGGCAAAAATGAAAATTTTTCTAACATAAATATAGAATTTTTGAAGGCAGATGAATATTTTTGAGAAATATTTTATATATTTTGGCTATAAAACGAGGGCAATGTTTCAAGGCGTGGTCACATCGATACGAAAAATCTACAATCATCGCCTAAACCTGTTTTGAAAATTTAAAAATTCTTACAAAACCATAATTATTCGACCTGAAATAAACTAAGAGTTTATAAAAATTCACAGTAGATGAACGACCAGGCAAGATGCCAAGATGGACTCCCATGTTGAAGCACGAAGACATCACGTCAAAAAAGATCTAAGCAACGGTAATCGAAACCCATCAATCACGAAATAGAAACATATTCCACACAATCAAATGAAAATTGAATAAGGATTAGGGCTAAATACCTTCAGGCGTCGTCTCCCTTTATAGACAGCATAGACCAACGGACAGCAAAAACGAGATACACTCATGCACTGCATACTGCTATAAGGCTTGCAAGAATATTCTAAAGCTATGCCCGAAACGGTGATGACCTAGAAACGGTACGCAGAAGCATCATATTAGACTTCTGCGACGGTTTTTATTATTTTCGTAAGAAATCGTTCAAACAACATGAGACATGTGGCCAAGCTAATAATCTCAAGAGATAACGATATACGATAATACATTCAAACAGTTCCTTTCACAATGTCTCTTTACCCCGCTCCCTCCGCAAGGTTAAAAGCCATTTCAATATGTAAAAGCGATTTATTTGAAGAATAAACGATAAAAACTCAACAAAGCAGGCACGAATCCAGGGAAATATTTCCACTATGAAATTCAAACAGAATTTTTATTATTCATTTTCATTGAATTAATTCCGAAAATAAATGAAAATTTGTAATTAAAATTCAAGTATAGTTAAGTATTTATACAGGGTGTTTCGCAACTGAACAGCAAAAATGAAATGTTATATCAAAAAACTAGAATTCTAATTATAAATCAAAAGATAACTTTCTTCAGATAGAATTTCATTTAGATTTTCAGTTTTAAAAAATACTTTAATATTTTATTTAACAATTCATTTATTATTCTAAAGTAGAAAAAAAGGAAATACATTTCAATAAAAGTTATTTATAACTCAATCCTTCAGACATTTTATGGGACCACTTAAAACAATTAGTTTATGTTCAGCCAATTAACACTATTGAGCAATTAAACGATAGATTTTAAATTCAGTGCATACAATTCAGAACACTAAATTTACAATTTACAATGTAGTAGTTTGCGTTGCTATTTTTGAATATCTATTGTAGTATTCAACGACGTAATAACTTATATGTATTTGCTTTTTTTAAATTAGTATAAAATCACTGCTGATTGTTAAATAAAATAAAAAGTATTTTCTAAAACCGAATATCTCCTAAATTAAGCTCTATCTAAAATCACGTTATTTTGGCTGTTCAGGAAAATATTTAAAACATTGATTGGTAAAATAAACTTGTGCAGTTATTATTAATCTTGTGGAATTCATTCAAGACATTCACTTAAGCATAATAATTAAAAGTTTTAAACTAACTTCAACATTCACAAAAACTATTAATTGTATCTAGCAACCATCTCCTGAAAATTTTTAGTCCGGTCCTGTCGAACCAATGAAAGGTCACTTTTTAAAGTACAAAAATTAATTACCAGAAACTAAACAAGTGGTTAGGCAACCCAACATACTTTCTAAAATATTAAATGTTGGAAAACAATGAGGTAGATATAAATAAAGTCATTTTAACATATTCGCAGAAAAAGGTAAACGTTACTGATTGATTGATGAATTTATAATTTTTAATTAGACATTGAAATTTCATTTTGCAAGTTAATTTATATTGTGTTATTCTGAGAAATTTGTTAGCTACAGTTTTCTCACATACGTAAAGTAGTTAATAAATAAGTAAACACAAAAGTACCCAGGAATTGCACCTTTCTATCTTAAAACAAAGTTTAAGTGACTGTAATTATTGTTGTTTCTTACTCTTTTAATTGTGTTACCCTGTGGTGCACACAAGGCAATGTCAATTAATGATTGCAAATCCTTCCTTTAGCAAAAGATAGGTATCGCGTTATTTGTTTTCTGTGTTTAAAGAGACACTTTTACACTTCTTTCAGGTACTGCCACGTTCTGCAGCTAAAGGCGTCTCCTTTGAGCACTGGTCAAATGCCTGATGACATCCCATGGTGTCCAAAGTTTGTATAATTTTCCTGAAAAATGCTCTGTTATATGCAAATATAATCAAATATACATAATAATAATATGTAATACCTAAGTAGAGAATGTGATAAATTATTAAAGATAAAGAATGTTAAAAAGTACACGAGTTTGCTTTTTATTGCAAATGGACATTTATTTGTAACTAACCAACTTATTACTGACATTGAAAATGGAAAAAGAAAACAAATTAGGACAATACTCACTTTATGGTTATATATTTTTAATATAAGTAATCATTTAGCTTATTTTCTGGCAAGTCATTCGTTATGATGCAATGTAAAACATTGGATAATATAATAATATTATGACACCTCACATTTTAAGTAATGTATATCTACATAAAGAAAAAATGATTGCCATTGTGGCGTTATAGAAACACCTAGTTTATTACTATATCATTCCAAAAAAAAATTATACTGTAAACACTTGGAAGACAATCATAAACAAATTTTGCAAAAATAGTATAATTAAGATGTAGGTATTTATAAATAACATACCAATTGTCGGTAATTTTTTACATTAGTTGACATTGGAATTGAGACATGAAGTTTAGTCAGGTAGGTAGTACTCACCAAGTGAAGTAGTGTAGTAGTATTTACTAGAATTTTGTTTATTATTTGTTTAAAAATGAATGTGAGTGAGATACAGGCCCTTAAAGTTTTCTTAATCGGAGGAAATACCGGTAGGTACGGCCCTGGCTTCAGCCTTCCGTCAGCTGTTCCCGCCAAACATCGTTTGTCCTAAAACATATCTTCCTAACATTATTCTAATGTATCAGCCCGCCTTCGGCGGGCAGGGGCATTAAACAAACTCGAGTCTGTCATACATCTACCTAACTAAACAATGACGTCATCAATGCATATTTGGCGAGAACAGCTGACGAAGGGCTGCAGCCAGGGCCGTACCAATCGAAATTTCCTCCGATTAA
>NW_020439074.1:1002695-1006048 GCF_000699045.2 Agrilus planipennis
TGGTAATTTTTTACATTAGTTGACATTGGAATTGAGACATGAAGTTTAGTCAGGTAGGTAGTACTCACCAAGTGAAGTAGTGTAGTAGTATTTACTAGAATTTTGTTTATTATTTGTTTAAAAATGAATGTGAGTGAGATACAGGCCCTTAAAGTTTTCTTAATCGGAGGAAATACCGGTAGGTACGGCCCTGGCTTCAGCCTTCCGTCAGCTGTTCCCGCCAAACATCGTTTGTCCTAAAACATATCTTCCTAACATTATTCTAATGTATCAGCCCGCCTTCGGCGGGCAGGGGCATTAAACAAACTCGAGTCTGTCATACATCTACCTAACTAAACAATGACGTCATCAATGCATATTTGGCGAGAACAGCTGACGAAGGGCTGCAGCCAGGGCCGTACCAATCGAAATTTCCTCCGATTAAATAACTTTAGGAGCCTGTATCTCAAGCTACATTGGTTTCCGCACGGAATTAATGCTACCACACGATTCTACTTGGTCAGTACTACCTACCTGACTAAACTTCATGTCTCAATTCCAATGTCAACTAATGTAAAAAATTACCCAATTGTCTTCAATTTAAGCAATTAGTTAAATTTAAGATGAAATTTGTTTCAATTATTTTGTACTTACATTTTTTTTATATACACTTAATGTGGGTCAGACTTCATCTGACTATTTTAATTAGGAAATATATTTAATGTCCTCAATTCCTAAAGGACCCATCAACTTATAACTCCTCGAATGCACCCCTCTCTTGTAAAATCGCCTGTTAAATAATCAATCTTTAACTAATAATTAAGTCTTATTAGTTAAATAAAAGGAACACAAATACATTCTTCCATACATTGTCAAAATTTACTAATTCTAGGTTATGTTCACGATTTCGGTTACTGTGAACTACTACAACCATAGATAATAGACTACAACGTACAAGAGAACTACCACATAACAAAATTCATTAATTTTTTTCCCTCTATACTTTTGTCGCCAATTATTGACTAATTATTACTAACTTATTAATATACTAAACATAACACTTACAGTTATAAATTAACTTATTAAATCACAACATACAATTTTCTACCTGTAGTTCATTTTCGAAGAACTAGATTTTTTTGCTCTATGTGTTAGTCATAGATAATGTATTTGTTATCAACGCAGTTAACCAAAAATAGTTTTAACTTCAAAATTTGTCGAAAATAGAAGTCAATAATATATTAATTATAATTTACATTACATTTATATAATTTTAATATGGCTACAATTGTGAGAATAAAACGTAGTTTGCACGAAGAACCTCTCGATGCTGTGGTTATCAATTGCAAAAAGAGAAAAGTCGAAGTTCCAAATGAAAATGAGCAAACTGCAGTTTTCAGGTTTATTGGAACAACTAAAACGCAGGTAAAATTAACTACATATTATCAGTATAATATTTTGATATTTTTAATGTACAGGAGGAAGATGTTTCCAAGCATATCAAGCCCACAAAAACTGTGGAAGAGAAGTATAAAAGGCACGTTTTTAATATTACAGAAAAATTAAGACAACAAGCAGTTAGTGCTTCTAAAAACAGCAGGTATAAAATTATAAACTGCCAGAGATTGAAAAATGAAAATACTTCAACGAGTAGTTTGGTGAATGAAGAACTGCATTTTACTATTTATGATATTGAAAATGAAAAGGAGATCAACAATTCCTCAGAAACTAATTCAGATTCATACCTTTATGATTTGTATTATGCCCACTGGGCTGAATTTCAAAAAGATGTAGAAGACAATGAGTTAATAAGGTAGTATTTTCTTTATTTTATTTTAAATTTTTATAATAAATGTATAATTTTGTTGCCTTTTCAGTGTATATCCATTAAGTGATCAACTGATATATGGTTCATATAGAGACAATGGAATAAATGAAAGAGATACAGATGAAAGTGAGGATTCTAATGATGAAAATAATTGGAGGAATGATTATCCCGATGAATCTGATATGGAAAGTGTTACAGAAGATGATATGTTAAATGCAGTAAATAAGATTAGTTTAGATCATGAAAATAGTTTGTCAAGTGATGATGATGATGATGACATTTATAATGATGATAACGTAGAAAACACACAAATTGATACAGATGATGCTAACAGGTATGGAAAAATGTATGCTAGATTCAANATAATACAATGAAAATACATTTATTATTTAGAAATATAATAAATGTAAATTATATTTCTAAATAATAAATGTATTTTTATAGTATTATTTGAAATACTTATCTGTTAATGTTCATACGTTGTGTTTATTATAAATGCTACTAATTTGCAACAATAAATGTATTATTGAGCAAACCTTATTTTATTTAATTACAATATATAATAAAATTGCTAAATAAACCTCGTTTTGATATAAACAGCGTTTTACTTATTAAAAATAACACTAAGACATCCTTTGAGAAATTTAATTTATAGTTATAATACTGGAAATGAACATAAACTATGACAGTAATAGTACAATTAAACGTTTCAAGGCCGAACAATGTAGAAAAACGAAAAGCTAGACTGCGATATAGTTGATCGCGCGCTAAAAATCGGTAGGTACTTCTAAAAAGAGCTTTTGCGACTTATGCTCTCCTAATACAAATTTTCAGATTTAACAAATTTTTCAGTTTTGCGACATATACGAGGGGCGGTCGAAAAGTTATGGAACAAAATTTCAAAATACGATTTTTGATTTTTCCATTACTTTCCGACCAACCTTCGTATTTGGTTTAAAGCCGAAAATTTTCATAAATTCGAACATTTGTATCAGGAGAGCATAAGTTGCATCGGATCTTTTCCATTACTTTCTGACCGACCCTCGTATTTGGCTCAAAACCGAAAATTTTCATTAATTCCAACATTTGTATTAGGAGAGCATAAGTTGAATCGGATCTTTTTCCAAGTTCAGAATTAAAGCGCGGTATTAACTTCGCCTTTCTTACAAATAGTTCAGCTCCTGAGCATATGATGGCTCTGGTAATTTTCAAAAATTGACACAATTTCTTTTCTTTTTACAGTATTTGTGCTATTTTATTCTTTACTGTTGTTCAAGTCTGAGGACAAAATTAAAAACACATACTTTATTTATTTATTTATTTAGATAATAAAGAATAATAGTACAATGAAAATACATATATTATTTAGAAATATAATTTACATTTATTATAACAAAGTACAAATTTATTTTAAATAACAACAATACATCAATATAAACAAAATATCTAAGATATAATACATTCTAACGACTTATAAAAGTTAAAAATAAAATACCTGTAAGAGAGACAAGAAAATCAATATAAAATTTCAAAGAAAATACAATTA
>NW_020439074.1:1013987-1015568 GCF_000699045.2 Agrilus planipennis
AATAAAATTATTATAATAGCAAATTAGATATGTTAAAAAATGTACATACGGTGTGTACCAAAATTCACATTATTATCTATTCCTAAAAGTTCCTGTACAGATTATAAGTTACTTTAGCAATCATAAAATTTTATAATCTTAAATTAATAGATACCTGTAATTAAGAAAATTTAAAACATTTGTAACATAACTCATTTACTTTTAATGGTAAGACATTTAACTATCAACGAAACAACGAATTTTAATGAATGACAAGTTTTTACGTGATTATAATTAAAAATCTGATGCAACGAAGTACATCTACCGAAGCATCGAGAGTGACTAACTTAAATATGTAGGTTTTATTGTTATAAGCACGTTGCATGCACCTGATTGGCTATTACATTAGCGGCCATTTTGCAAATCGTTCAAAAGTAGGTCAAGTTCAATCTACGAGCACTCATGGGAATCTCCTAAATAAAAAATTAATAAAGATGTTCCTAAATTTTACTAACAAGAAAACTTTAGGAAGGGATAACTCGCGTATCTTTTAACCAATTTTGATGCAGTTTTCACCTAATTTTAGAAAAATTAACGCTACTTAACACAACATAATGTGTTACAATATATTAACAAGCACTTGACTGAAAAACTGTATCATTAATGAAACTAAAATAGAAAATCACTAGAGCAATTTTCGTTATTTTGACCGTAGTTTTACGAAACGGGCATGCAAAAGGTACATATCTAACGGTCGTTTTCTATGTGCACATAACGTTACTCGACTTTCTCGAATTTGTTGGTAATCGGTGCACAGCATCTGGGATTAAATTTTATTTACGTTCGACCGCGAAATATGCGCTGATATCAGTAAGCAGCAGCAGCCATTCCTGTATTTTTACTCGCGTAGTGGAACCATTTGCATAAGGCCATAATAAATAAAGTAACTTATCTAGGTGCATGGAATATATGCATGCCTTGCTCAGATTACTTAGATTCGATAACTGCACATGTACGTACGTGTATGTATTGTGAGAACATACGTATGTGTTGTTTGGGTACCCACACAAGTATAACTGGGTCTACCCACGGCTCTTTTATACGTTTGTGCAAATGTACTTACCTACAATATACACGGTGTTCAGATAAATACTCTGCTTTAGGATATGATACGAGTTGACCCTTAATGCATGTGATCCGGAAGAGATTGTAATATAAATCATTTATTCATTTATTGGTGGTTTAATAGGTCGCTCATATATTTCTTTTTGTTTATTTTCCAGATTTGTCATCTCGGACTTATCAGGCCATTCATACATACGCAATTTAGTGTTTTCATTTTTATTGTTTAGGATCAGTTATTTCATGTTCGCAATGCAAGTTTACAGGGGAATGATATTAATTGTAACTTGGCTTAGCTCTTGGTGAAACATTATTCAAAATAATTCATGAAATAAAAGCACTTGGTTTTGTTTCACTATTTTTTTATTTAATATTGAAACCTCTAACATATGTTTCGGCTGTTATGCCATTATCAAAGAGTTATACTGTAAAATCAGTTAGAGCATTAAATATTAAATAAAAATAGTGAAACAAAACCAA
>NW_020439074.1:1015750-1026870 GCF_000699045.2 Agrilus planipennis
GAAGTGCATCCTTATATGGGTTCTCATACCCCGTAGAGTATTCCCTTTGTACCTGCAAATAGTACAACGGTACGCTTTGACGCCGTTATGGGTGTCCATATGCCTTTGAGCGGCGTTAGAAGTGGGACTTATTACGTCACAACAAGGACATTTCCATCCGGTCAAAGGTCCCGGCGTAACGGGACACTGATGACCCGGTTCCGCAACGGCTCTGCATTTGCTGCAACGTCTAATTTCTAATTCGCCCCGTTTCAAACAATAGTACGCCTGATGAGCATTCAGATTATCCAGAGATGTGAACTTTATACCACAAGCAAGACAAATGAGCTGCTGGTATTGTCCCGCGGGACTATTGGTGCCCGTACTTCTCGGACTTGCCGGAGGACTGACCGACGTTTTCGTGTCTTCCTCTTGGATTCGCACCGAACAGTAGTGCTTCTTGTGTATGAGATAATTTTCGTGTTTACAAAAAACTATGTTACATTCCTTGCACTTGGAGACTCCTTGTTTGACGAGGACTTGAGGTGCAGTTACGGAAATGTCTGGCAATTCGCCGGCAGCCAACCTCAGCTGTATATCAGGAGCAAGGAGTGGCAATCCTCCCGGCCGAAGAAGAAGCGGATGTAGAGGCGGTATCCCGTAAGGCATTTTAACATTTTTATTGTCGGTACTGGGTTGGCTTTTGTCAATCATTTCCAAGTTCGACTTTGGCGTCGATCTCATTCGAGGACTGTTGCTCCTCGACGAGTCATGTTCTTGTTTGCGTTTGGGCGAGACACTAGGCGAAGTTTCGCTTTTCGAATTAGACGATGGCGAATGATGTGCGGCGAGAACAATAAAATTATTATAATTTTACAAATAAATGTACAAAAGAGTAACAAAAACATTCTATACAAATAACAAAAAACCTCACGGTCACTCACTAAATAAAAGTGTTCGTTTTGTGTGTATTTATATACATTTATATACTGTAGCACCTTAATTCCTTTTGTTTAACACACCTGCTAATAGTACATCAATCGATAATAGTGTATACAACCGCTCGAGATATTCCATCATCCAAATTAATTACAAGAAACTACAGACGATTCACAAACAAGAAACTTCAATTAATTAATTAATCAATTATTATCGCTACTTTATAACACGCTAGCTTCTGTTGTAGTGTGAGAAGTTTGATTGTTGTTATTAGAATTTCCTGCAGATAATTCGCCAGCGTGGCTAGAGCAGTAAAACTGTTTATGTGCTATGTACGTTGAATAATAGTTGAAGGAAATATCACACGACTTGCAATATTTAGGTCCAGCTTTAACAGCCTCTTTCAGAATCTCTGCTTCCGTTTCGGATTTTGTATTCGTATTCTCTGGTGATGTGTCTGAAAATTCCGATTTTATAGTTTCGTCCATCGGAGCGATAATTACTTCCGGTTCTATCGCTTCCTTTTTGACTAGTATCTCCTCGTCTTCTTCGAGCGCAGGCATCGATCTGGAGTTTTTCTCGGACGAGCCGTTCGTTAACGATTCTGCACTTGCTGGACTATGCGTTACTTGTATATGACGTATTAAACTTGTCTTATTAGATGAACTGAACGAGCAATGGCTACAGTAATGTACAATATCTATTTTGCTTTCGATACCGGGAGAAACAGTTCTTTCCTCTATTCCGGAAGTGCCTAATGTTGGAGCCATATTGGCTTCCACTATTTTCGTACCGTCATCTTCCAGGATGTAATTGATGTATTTTTCTTCCTGATTTAAAAAAAAAAATCTTTCTCCTATCATTGTACTACGGACATTAGTACCATTCTGATTAGTGTTACCGATTTAAAGGTAAAAGCTATTCCATTTGTTCAATATATATAGGCAAATTAAATTATTTGCAGAAGTAATAGTAATTGTACTTTTATGATAAAGTTCTGAAATTGTTTCAGGAAATGTATTTTTTTGAAGTGAAACTTCTTTACGCTCGGTATTTCCCCCGCTGTCTGTCCCTATCTATGCTCAGATCTTTAAAACTACGCAACGGATTTTAATGCGTTTTTTTTAATAGATAGAGTAATTAAAGAGGAAGGTTTATATGTATAATACATGCATAATATAGTAGAGAAACACTGATAATTTTAGACGTTTGTAATGTGATGTCGTAAATAAACACATTTTTGCGCTTACATTGCAAACGCTGGTTGAACCCTACGAGATAGATCAAAATAATATACTACAGAATTTTACATCTTAAAAAGGTCTACAAAAAAGTCCGGGATGGTATACGTCTATCTCTAAGGGAAACCCACAATAACCATTTTTTATCCTTTACTTTTTACGAGAAGTAATGGCTTATTTACGAAACGATTTTAAGCAATACAGCATTAATCCTTATACAATTAGGTACTTTTAAATACATTATGCATTTAATATAGATCAATATGGCCCTTTACAGCATGTAATTTAAATGAATATTTTCGAAGATATTACAGACTTAAAATGCAGGGACATAGCGGTTGTGACCGGTTTGTATTGTCCAATGGCAAAAAGCTGTGATTGTCGTATATAAAGACATTGTATAGTATATTTACAATCAGCATTGCACCCGTGCGAAGCATCGTGTACAAATAATACCATTAAATCAATTCCTTAACCCCTATCCCGGTATGTTTGTGTGTTTGAAGAAGTTTCACTTCAGTAGCGTGTTGTATAATTACACGACGTATTTTCTTTTGTATACGCATCTTAAAACTTTTCAAGAAAATGCACCCTAATCAGTTATTGTATTTGTTATTTGTATTTATAAATACTATGATATATTCATAATTACTATTGATTAATTTGAAATTTAAAAGCGTCAAAGATTAATACCTCAAGAATAAATTAATTACTTTTTGCTGTAAAATAATAGAATAAAACATCAAATCGCTGAGAAAACATTGATTAACGTATAACGGTCTAACTCTAAATATTAAATTTCATTTAAACGATTATAACATCCAATTTTTGAGCTGGTTGTTCGTTATAATTTTCCTGTATCTTGTAACTAAATCTCGTAACCAAAATGACTCATTATACATTAGTACGGTAACATTAATCGTATGCAGTCGAAATTTTGATAGGGAAATAAAAAAATTGTAAATCTTACCTGTAAATCTGGCGATCGCTTATCGAAGTGCATCCTTATATGGGTTCTCATACCCCGTAGAGTATTCCCTTTGTACCTGCAAATAGTACAACGGTACGCTTTGACGCCGTTATGGGTGTCCATATGCCTTTGAGCGGCGTTAGAAGTGGGACTTATTACGTCACAACAAGGACATTTCCATCCGGTCAAAGGTCCCGGCGTAACGGGACACTGATGACCCGGTTCCGCAACGGCTCTGCACTTGCTGCAACGTCTAATTTCTAATTCGCCCCGTTTCAAACAATAGTACGCCTGATGAGCATTCAGATTATCCAGAGATGTGAACTTTATACCACAAGCAAGACAAATGAGCTGCTGGTATTGTCCCGCGGGACTATTGGTGCCCGTACTTCTCGGACTTGCCGGAGGACTGACCGACGTTTTCGTGTCTTCCTCTTGGATTCGCACCGAACAGTAGTGCTTCTTGTGTATGAGATAATTTTCGTGTTTACAAAAAACTATGTTACATTCCTTGCACTTGGAGACTCCTTGTTTGACGAGGACTTGAGGTGCAGTTACGGAAATGTCTGGCAATTCGCCGGCAGCCAACCTCAGCTGTATATCAGGAGCAAGGAGTGGCAATCCTCCCGGCCGAAGAAGAAGCGGATGTAGAGGCGGTATCCCGTAAGGCATTTTAACATTTTTATTGTCGGTACTGGGTTGGCTTTTGTCAATCATTTCCAAGTTCGACTTTGGCGTCGATCTCATTCGAGGACTGTTGCTCCTCGACGAGTCATGTTCTTGTTTGCGTTTGGGCGAGACACTAGGCGAAGTTTCGCTTTTCGAATTAGACGATGGCGAATGATGTGCGGCAGGTACGTACGCGTTTTTATCAGGCGTCGGAGATTTTTTCAACGACGACTCTTTCACGCGTTCGTCTCGTAAGTCCACAGCAAGATCTTTCGATTTGGGATTCCGTTTGACGCTAAGATCAAGAGGCGCAACGGCAGCTGATGCACCACCGTCTTTGGTGCTATTGGGCGGTTGTTCGCGCAGTTTGTTTTGAGATTTTTGGTTATCCTGTTGTTCCGCCACGGGCGGCACCGTAACCGCTTGAGCCATGGGCTGTAAGGTACCGTTGGGCAGCAGGAAGCAGGGCGTGTCTGGATTTGGTAGACCGGCCGATGGCATGATGCCGGGGAAGATGTAAGCACCTCGAATAATCGAATATGGCACGATAAGGATTGGATTCGTTGGCAACGCTAAGAACGATTGTTGCGAAGATGCACTATTACAAGAAGGAGACGGCGGAGTCCTGCACGTGTTAGCGTCAGCGGGAGATGTGGGATTCGAATTGGAAGCGATACTAGACGCGGCTTTCGAACTGGTCGATTGTGCCACAGAAACTCCCGGAACCACACCGGCAGATTTGTTCGTGTGTCTCGAACTGCAATAGTGCATTTTGTGAGCTCGGAATGTTTTCTGAGAACTGAACCTTATATCACAGTCGGCACAGTACCGATCCTGACTATTGTCAGGATTATTGTCTCCATTTGTAGTTCCGACGCTTGCGACGGAAGGACTCGGAGATACCGTATGCATTCGCATGTGACGATTCAGGCTGACTTTCTTGTCCGCGCTGTACGAACAGTGCGTGCAAGTGTACTGTTTTCCTGTTCGTGCGCCTTTAGGGGGATTTTCGCCAGCATCCTGGTCGGATTGATTATCACAAGTTTCCGTCACAGCATTCGTTTTATTGTCATCTGTGTCGTTTGAGGTTTTGTTAGCGCGATGAGAACAGTAGTAGGTCTGATGAGCTTCCAGCGTGCTCAGCGAAGAGAAACGAATTCCGCATGGACTGCATAAGAAGACGGGAATGGGGGGTTGCCTTGGCACGTCCACGGGTTCGGTTGGAACAGAAGGTTCGGGTAACGCGGTCATGGTCGGCGGTATGATAAATCGAGTGTTTGTCAGAACGGTTTGAAGAGCTTGCGGTAAAGACGCCAAATATTCGCTTGTATTTGGAGGAGACGCGTTAGATTCGTATTTTACACCCGAGGATGTTGTGACAACCGTCGGATGCGTTTTTAGTGCTGGATCGGTGGCCAAACCGACCTTAAGCCTCAGACGTGGTGTCAGTTTGTCCGGTTCCGAGTTTGTATTTTTAATATTAGAATTAGTCTCGATTTGTGAGGGTGATTTTTGCGCAGTTTCCGCAGATTCGGCGGCTTCGGGTGCCGGATCCGTAGGTGCAGTGTCTGCCGGTGACGCGACGACCACTTCGTCCGTCGCCATGGCATTGGCCTCTCTGCTACCCCACTCCACTTCTTCACCTGGATAAGAAAGAAAAGAAAATGTAAATGCAAGTGCGACCGTACTGGGAAACATGAAATAAGGCGATAGAATCTACAACGGGAATTCGAAGAGAGCAGCGAAGATATCAATCGCTGACAGTGACAAGTCATAAAATATAGTGAGTACCGAAGGGGAGAGTGTTTGCTGTCCAGGGCCGTATACCTGTGCATAAGTACAATCTCAATTGTTCGATTGTCTTCAATTTAAAATGTTAATTTATGCCTTTTAGAAAGTGACTGATTATTTATCATTTTCTTTAGACAGACATACAGAAGTAAATATCAGGGAGTTAGACAGGGATGCACACTGTCACCCCAACTTTTTAATCTAATAGACCGAAGATGATCAACATCATTAAAGACAGTACAACGGTAGGGATAGATAAAAGTCAGGATTGAAGGAGTAGTAGAGGATAGCGCAGGGTCGAGTCGCCTTCAGTAAAAAGAAGTCACTTCAATGCTCATAAACGGTTAATTTACAAATTCGAAATGCCAAACAGACGGTGGGAGCTACGGAAAAGAAAAGGTTAAAAGCGTTCGAAACGTGGTGTTACAAGCAAATGATGAGGATATTGGGAATAGAGAAGGTTAGAAATGAAGAGGTGTTGGAAAGAATAGGAGAACAGAAGATTCTATGGAAGTCAATAAGAAATAAGCGAGATAGGTTGGTAGGTTGGTAGTCTCAGCGATGAAGGTCTAGTCAAAGACATATTGGAGGCAGAAACGGGAGTTAGCAGGGGTAGAGGTAAGAGTGGAGGTGCGTGTACAACCAGGACTGACGACCTTGTGATGACGATGACACGTAGACAAGGTACAATTTTTGGAGAATAAAACAAAAACAAACAAAATAAAATATGCATGTGATAAGAATAATGGACAAAGTTCTTTACAATTTCGTCAGTTCTGGAGGTAGTTTCGAGTAGAAATTTGTTGAGGCAGGTACTGTCCGCATCCGTACTGGACCCAATTTATAAGGGCAAATAAAATTAAAATTTTCTTTTGAAAAATGAAACCATTCCATCAGTATTTCCTTATGACGTTGTCACGTTCAACTATCGTCAGTAAACGGACTTTACAGACAACCGATTTTTTTTTTAACCTTTTCGTCGAGAAATACTTTATATAAAGCCTGAAAAGGTGACAACCCTAATCCTATCTGAACCTTTTGATAATCGATAAGTTTCTTATAATCGGTTGTTAAATTTAATAATCGCCCAACCTTAGGATATAGCTAATAGGAAATATACTGAATCCGCCACTGTTCTCGTCGTAGTAAAGGGTAAATGAAGAACAGGTTGTACAAATGCCGGAGTGATAAGAGCAACGTGTACACGGGTCGGGCATGTTGCAGAAAGCCGCTCTAATGAAGCAGTCCGTCAACAGCCTACGCAACAAGGGCCGCATCGGCCATGCGGCCGGCCGGCCTGCCAGCGACTGCTCTCAATGGACGTTCGTTGTTGCGTTGTTGGTGAGATGGAAGAGTAAAGAGAATCCGATGAAACGTCGAAGAACGAAAGATAGTCGACGGTCGCTCTCGCCTTCTTGTTCTCTGCCACGCCATACATCACATCGCCGATTCGATAGTTCGTAACAACAACGAGCACTACACCGTAATACATGGAGGTATCTAACATACACACGCTCCAACCAGGTCGTCATTGTTCTGCTCTTAATCAATGACCAACCAACCATTGTCCATCCAATTTTTCGCTCACAGTTGCATTATTGCCCGTCCTCGAACTATCTCGTTAAAAACAGTGAGAAATGATCAGCAAGCATTGCTGTGTACACTTTCAACGATGATGATTTCAAGAAATAGCGTTTCATTCCTGATAAAAACGATCGAAAAAATTGAAATGGCTGTTTAGCACTTAAGATCATTTTTAGCTTTGTTAACGATATGCTGATATTTATCCTAAAAATGGAGATTTCGTTTGTTTTAAATTCCGTGCAACAGACTTCATGAAAACATTTGATTTAGAGCCTGTTGGGAGATAGATTTTCTTCGACAGCTTAGTCAATAATGACATAATTACAGAATATTGCCATCACCACTAATTTTAAAAAGTTTGCAATTCTGTAAACTCGAAAATGGCTACCAAAAATTGATGTTCGAATGAATTAGTCTTAAAAAAATCAAGTCGATTTGAAGGAGTACTTTATTGAAATGTAACTTCTTGACTTGATTTCAAGTTTAGACAAATCAAGTGGCGTGAAAGTCAAATCAAGCCGTCAATCCCTACAAATAATTAATTATACAACTTTCCCGTCTTTGGTCTATGATCTGCTAGGGGTCTTAACGTAAACCCCAGTGGTGATCTTGTTTCCAGAATGTACATATATATATAGACACGTACATAAATACTCTCTTTGAATAGGGAACTCTATCAAATCAATCATATATTGAATTTATAAATTCCATTTTCTTGATGTTTCTTACGACGCCAATTAGTGAGCAAAGAATAAACCGAACTCATTAACACAAAACATTACTTCTATTACTAGGTATAAAATGTAGGGAAAGCTGTAAATAATCATTGATATTAATAAAATCACTATTTTCCCGGCGCCTCCACCTTAATAATAGTGCAATAAATGTCGAAATATATTAGGAATACTGGTATACCATGAAGTTAATAACAAACATATACAATCACTACATAGGTTTCTTCATCATCAGAAGGTCGTCAGTCCTAAGACTGGTTGGACATGTACCTGCGCTCTTTCCTATCCTGATCAAATCTTCGCATTTCCTTAAAACTGAAACATCCCATATCCTTAACTATTTGTGAACAGTAATCTAATCTAGGTCTACCTCTACTTCTCTTACTCCTGTTTTTGCCTCTAATATGTCTCGGACCTTTATGCCTGAGAAGGTGTCCTACCAACCTATCTCGCCTATTTTTTATTGACTTCCATAGAGTCCTCTNCTTTTGTCTATGATCTGCTAGGAATCTTAATGCAAACTACAGCGGTGATCGTTCTTCCAGAATGTACGTACTTGTCTAGACACGTAAATAAATACTCCCTTTGAGTAGAGAACTCTATCAAATCAATCATAAATTCTATTTTCTTAATGTCTCTTAGAACGCTAATTAATGAGGAAAGAATAAACCGAACTCATTAATACAGAATATTACTCCTATTACTATGTATAAAATGTGGGGAAAGCTGTAAATAATCGTCGATATTAATAAAATCACTATTTTCCCGGCGCCTCCACCATAATAGTTGTGCAATAAATGTCAAAATATATTAGGAATTACTGGTATCTATACTATAAAGTAAATAACATATAGATCCACTACATAGGATTCATAATTATCATAAGGTCTTAAGACTGGTTGGACACGTACCTCCGCTCTTTCCTATCCCGAGCTAATCTTCGCATTTCCTTATAACTAGAACATCCCACATCCTTAACTATTTGTGAACAGTAATCTAACCTAGGTCTACCTCTACCCCTCCTAACTCCTGTTTCTGCCTCTAATATGTCTCTGACTAGACCTTCATGCCTGAGAAGGTGTCCTACCAACCTATGTCGCCTATTTTTTATTGACTTCCATAGAATCCTCTGTTCTCCTATTCTCTCTAACACCTCTTCATTTCTAACCTTCTCTATCTACGGTATCCTCATCATTCGCATGTAACACTACATTTCGAACGCTTTTAACATTTTCTTTTCCGCCGCGCCCATAGTCCATGTTTTGCACCCGTACAGTGCCGCGCTCCAAACATACACCTTTAACAATCTTTTCCAAATTTTTAAGTCGTTCGCGACTATGGAATTTTCTTTTTATTGAAAGCGACTCGACCCTGCGCTATCCTCTGCCTTTTATCTCTACTACTCCTTCCGTCCTGACTTATCTGACTTCCTAGATACCTAAAATCGGCCACTTCTTCTAAACTTTCGTCTCCTATCTTTATATTCGCTCTTTCTCTACTTTTTCTTCCCTGACAAACCAGTATTTTTGTTTTACATTTATTTATTTTCATACAATACTGTTTTGTCAATACCGCTTCCATTTTATTTAATGCTATCTCTAACTCCTCTTTGCTATTTAGATGCTAATACTGCTATATCATCTGCAAATCTAAACATAGGTACTAATCTTTAGGTTTCTTATTGATTCCTTATTTTACTTTATTTTTTTTAACAATTTTTGATGAAAAACAACTCATGTTTAGTTGATGCTTATCATTTATTATGGCGCTGAACTGTTATTGTTCCACTAAAAATAACAATTATAAAGTAAGATAAAACCCGATGTTATTAAACACGAAAATAAAACAACTTACTATCTTCCTTGGAACACGGTAACTTGAGTGCACTAAACCCGTTATGCTGGGCAAAGATTATATTTACACATTACACGAGTTGGACAAATATGGAAATCAATCCTTACCCGGTTTATTACCTTTAATAATAATGACGGCAACTCCGTTACATTTTACTTTTATACATACAATAAGCAAAATGGCCAGCGTATATCTGCATATATGTTATGTAAATGTTTAAATTCATAAGACCAAAGTAATTATGCAGGGGAGAAATGGTACATAGGGGCTGCAGATTTAGGAAAAAATTAGGTATTTATTTCTTTTTACAGTCTATTACTAATATCCCTATTAACTTGCATTCATTAGATGCGAATTTATAACTTACGTACACTCTTATAACGTCTAAGTATTATTACAACCAAATGAACAAATCCTAATCGTTATTAAGGAGAGTGCAATACATAAATTTCTATCAAAACTTACTCTTTTTTGTACGTAAGTATACTTCTGATATAAAGTATCATAAGTGTTAGTTTGAACGTCTAAACAGTAACATTTAAAATTCAGATGAGATAAAATGTACACATTTTAGGGCTCTCGCATTATGTTATAAGCGAAATTTAGTGAATTATGAAACTTCTGATGCAGAGTCTATAATAGATACTTTTGAATTATTAAAAATTAATATTAACTGAAATATATTGAATTCTTCATCGAATTGGTTACTTTCCAATATTTTTCAATTTAATAACAAATTAATACAGATCCAGTGTAATCCCTCTATAGCGAACAAAACTAAAGAAAGCTAGCGTTTTTTCCTTATATACGGTTTTTGTCAACACACAAATTTTCTCTATAATTATAACACAGGGACGTAGTTAAGGGTGGACCAAGTTGGGCCAAAGTTCATGCATCGAACGTTCTAGTACATGTGCTGGCTGAATCGGTCAACTTCACATAACCTACGACGTTATTTGCTTAATGCAAAACTATGCGACATTTTTGTCTAATAATTAAAAATGACTATTACATTGTCACAATTCTGCGAACGTTTTTCTCGATAAATATAACAGATAATTTAGTTAGCTAAGAAATTTAATTTCCTAACCAAGGGGTAGTGAAAAGTAGAATACGCACCAGGGGAGGAAATTAATATGCGATCTGAAACGAATTCTTAACTTTTCCAACCCTGATACGTAATGTAGTAATATTATCACGAAACTCAAGGCGTTTTGAGTAATGTGGGATTATATATTTAACTTAAGGTGTCTTGGATTACATGGAACTTAAAATTAACAATGGTGTTGAGCACCTATGGTCCATACAAGAAAAAATTGGCTACGTCTTTGGTGCAATGTCACTGCTACCGTGCCGTGT
>NW_020439074.1:1030310-1060946 GCF_000699045.2 Agrilus planipennis
TGTTGCCATATTCATGCTACATGTTCATTCTAGCCAAATTGCTACTTCTTTTAGTTACTTTGCTGGTTTAATAAGCAAAGAAAAAATAGAGACAAACAAAATTTTAGAAAGCATCGCATTAAAAAATCGATATTACTGTTAATTAATATTTAAAAAGTTATCATTTATATTGAATTTCTACAAAAATATATGATTAGATTGGACTTAACAGCTTTTTCCTACGTAATTTTTTGTGAGAAACATTTCCGTTGTTATTGTTACGAATAGACTTGATGCTTAAGGGTTTGTAATTTTGAATTCAAAACTTTTTAATCGATAATGGTTTGATCTGAAAAATTTCTTGTAAAAGTAATGCCTACGTAACAACATTATCACAGCCAGTATAAAAGAAAAAGAAATGCATGAGTTTGTTGTTGAAAGTGCCTCATTATTATAATTGGAATTGCCACATAATTAAAGATTGTTAAAAAAGTTTGATCGCGATAAAGGATGAGAGAGAGAAGGCAGAGAGTGGGCGAGGAACGAACACACAATCAGTTCAGAAACATCGCGAACAGAACATACGATGCGCATGGCGAAAACTGAAACATTTTAATCTTTCAAGATCGAAATGTCCCTGTAAATTAATTAACTACACCTACGTCGATCGAGAAGCGCAACAATTACGAAGCTATAGGTTAATGATGCAACTTTATACGGCTACCTATACAGGGCGTTCGCAAGACGTGCAGCGTTAAGTTATGATGTGATGTACAACTCGTTTCAAACGGTTAGAGATGTGACCTTGAGGAAAGCTGCGCGAATAGAGAGAATACACAATAGACGAGGAGGAGTGAGGAATTTTGTCACAGCGCGTCTAGGTAAAGGGAAGGATTTTCGCCATCAAGTAAGATTTTTCATTGTCATTATACAATTATTAGTCCTAAGACTGGTTTGACACGAACTGTTTTCTATTCTGAGATCATCCCACATCCTTAACTATTTGTGAACAGTAATCTAATCTAGATCTACTTCTGCTTCTCTTAACTCCCGTTTCTGCTTCTTATATGCCTCTAACTAGTCTTTCATGGCTGAGAAGGTGACCTACCAATCTATTTCACATATTTCTTATTAACTTCGATAATGACCACTGTTCTCCTATTCTTTCTAATACCTCTTTATTTCTAACCTTCTCCATCTTTATCTTTATACTCACGCTTTCCTTACCTTTTCTTTTCTTGCATATTAATATTGATGTTAGTTAGATTTCTGTTCACACTACAAAGTAATTCTTCTTCTAAATCTCTATAGTTATACTAAAAATTTATAGAAAAAAGAGACTAATGAAGAAACTTTAAGAAACAAAAAATGAATACGTTAAAACACGCACCTCAATTTCTTAAAATTAAAAATTTGCATTGTTCTATTCCATTTTTCTTAATTAAACAACTACGAAACTAATCGTTTGATTTCAAAAATTCTTTAACCACTACCTAGAATGGACCTTCAAGGTGGACATAGTAGGTTTATTATTATTTCGTTAAAAATAAAAGAGCTTCTTGCGAAGACCAATTTTACACTATAAGATCATCAAGGAAAAGGATAATCATACAGCTAAAAAATATATTTGCCTTTAATTAATCTGTATTTATTTTACAAATGACCGATTTTGACCTTCTGCTATCTACAAACGTTCCTCCACCCTATACCCACAATAAAATTTAAAGCAAGTCCTTTTATTTCATTTTCCTTTTTTTATATGTAGAAATGCAGTTAAGCGATTTAGTAGCTATCAGTTTTTATCACTTGATGCACTTAAGTGGGGCAAGCGAGGCACACTGATAGCGGGGCCGATATGAGACATAGAATTGCCATCTGTCAGAGGCCACTATCTCTCCGTTATCTCTCGTAGACTAATGCAGGTCCGTGGAATGTACTTCAAAACAATACGTAGCTTTGTATGGGTGCAGGAAAGATAATTAGAAGAAGATACGACTAGCACACAAACAAATGACAACGATGATAACGTAGAGCGTTCGATAAAGAACGCGACACCTTAATTTCTACCTCGCTGATAACGATATAACTAATGAATAATAAACTTGAGTCGCATTCAAAATATATAGAAAAAAATGTACCCATCATTTTAAACTAAAGTTTTAATTACCTACATATAACTGCTATTCAGTACTCCATCTCTAGATTAGGTACCTATTATTTTTTAAATACAATCTACAGAGTGATCTAACATACTGTAACATCTTCATAAATATAAAATAATACTTTCAATTTACGCATCTCCACCCTTTCCTATCCTGAGCTAATATTCGCATTTCCTTAAAACTAGAACAACCCACATCCTTCACTATATTTGTGAACAGTAATCTAATCTAAGTCTCTCTCTACTCCTCTTAACTCCTGTCTCTGCCTCTAATATGTCTCTGACTAGACCTTCTTCCCTAAGAAGGTGACCTACCAATCTATCTCGCCTATTTCTTATGGACTTCCATAGAGTCCTCTGTTCTCCTATTATTTCTAGTACCTCTTCATTTCTAACCTTCTCCATCCACAGTATCTTCATCATTTATCTGTAACACCACATTTCGAACGCTTCTAACCTATTCTTTTCCGCCACGTTCACCGTCCAGTTTTCGTCTCCTATCTTTATATTCGCCTTTCCCTAACTTTTTCTTCCCTTCCATACCAGTATTTTTGTTAATGATATCCCCCGAGGTAGTCCCCACCCCGACATATTGTTCTTGGTATCTTGTTAGGTGCTTATGGACGAAATGAACAGAGAAGAGAAGTAAATGATTATGCCTGAAAAACGATTGCTTCAGCATTTGCTTTAAATGATCCAAGAGAAAGCCATGGAACAGAACACGGAATCGAGCCGCTGTCCTACCGAATTCTAAAGCAATCGCTATATCCTTAGGTGACGCCGCTTGATCCACACCTAATCTGTATGCTTACCTACACTGACCGAACAGAGTTAATACAGTGGTTAGATCATAGCTAAGTATTCAGGAGAACATCGCCACACCGGTTCGATTCCGAGCCCAGTCTAATTTTCCTTGATTCGTGCAGGTAAATGCTAGGATAAATAACCTTTCCCTCTTCTAGTATCTTTAAGTATGCTAGAGAAGGGCAAAGAGGACCTTCAGCCTTACCCATTTCATAACGCTACAGACACTGCTTAGTAAATTTTCTTATTAGTACTTAGGTAACTTATGTCGTAATTCTATTTGACACTAGCGTGTGTGGTAGCGTTGAAGGCGTAAGGTTTACTTGGTAAGTATACGGTAAAGGATTGCGACCACCTCGTACCTATAACGATCCAGAGGGCCATAAGTTAGCGTTTAGTTGGCGGTCTTGGACTCACAATTACCCCGAGTCTGGGAAAGGAAGGTCCATCAGCATCTTAGATCGTCGCGGGTTTACATGCACGTACCAACGAGAAGCGAAGAAGTATAGTAATAGTCCGCGACCACAATAGCAGTGGCTATTTGTAAATGGCGACGGTTGAGCGGAGATGTTTGCTGAGATAATCGGTGGCAATCTCGCCGCTGTAGGTTACATTAAAAAATCGATGCCGATATATGGCGGTAGGCCCATTGTATGCTAAGAGGACCGAACAATTAGAGCCGCGCGGTTGTGTGCCCCGTTTAGTGGCCGCCACACTATGTATAACGCGTACTAACGCGTTCAACAGATGCCCTGTTTGTTTATGCTGCCATCTATATCGGCCCAATATGTTTACCGCTGTTACTGGTATAGCCTTTAAGTGTTGACTCGACTCGGGTTATCGAGCTCTCCGCGTGAACTCCTTCGAAATATTTTCCAACACGAACAATGAATGAAATCAACGAGATACCTATTTCCCGTACCATTATATCGATGCGATCGCGAGAGAACTTCGATGTAGGGAAGAGAATGCAATGCTAAAAAGCTCATATTTATGCTTCCAGTGTTTGGTCCTACTGATGTTGGTTGATATCCTTGCATAAACTATGGGGTGGTGCATATTATGAGTAATCATGATTTTATTGACTAGTTTCATCCAAATTATGGCGATATTCCTTTGAAAAATATAATTGAAATTCATCATTATGGTGGCCAGAGTCACTACCATTTATGACTAATCCATCAAGTAGCAAACGTACATATATGACGACAAATCCCAGAATATCTCAAAATCGGTCTAGGAGTCTGCAGTCTAGAAAGATCGAAACTCATTGCTTCTTTCAGAAAAGTTGTGGTTAATTATCGTTAATATACGCACTGATCAACACCTGTAGATAGCAGAATTGGACAAAGGGATTCATTCGATATGACTATGGCCGCTCACAAAACTAAATGCATGACGACGCTGAAAGAACTACATAAGCTGGAAGTGAACTAGAATATTATAGAACAAATAATCTCATGCAAGTAGCTCGGAATCGAACTATCAAATTTCGACGATATCGAAAATGGATTATCACAACACAAGTTATAGAAGCTAGCAAAATCGTAGGTTCCTTAAACGCCACCAGATCATAGGATACGTACACGGCCGAGACTAGACCTGACAATTTTAAAACAAAAAGAAACAGCGGAAATGAAGATACTTAGATACGCAGAATTACTGGGAAAATCCTATACGACAGTGAAAATATAAGCAGACTATGTAAAGTGGAAAATACTACAGAGTGGACTCACAACAGGAAACGAGAATGGAATGTACACATGGGAAGAATGGGACAGCACAGGATGGTAAAAAGTCGTCCCTAGGAAGAAGAAGTCAAGAACGATCAAGAAAGAGATGGAGCGATAACTTGCGCCCTGAATAGACATACTGAAATTTAAGTGGAAGAAGAAGCGATAGCATTCGACTTTCGAAGAATTTAGAAGTTTATCATTTAATTGCTAATTCACTAATCATTACGTATGTTTGTAGAAAATAATGTTATCTGGGCAATATTACATTATAAATTGTATTGAATCTAACTCGTAAAATAGACGGAGGAGATCAATAGATACTTGAATTTATCCGTTTATAAATTTCTCCTTACAAATATTCGATACCGATTATTATAAATCAATGTCTTATGGTAATGCATCGCGATCGATAGATGTTATCGTCAAAACCGCTGTATTAGAGGAAGTTATAAATCGTTTCAAATCTAAAATTGATCTGAGAACCGTATCCCATCCACATTTAATCTGGCATCAGGCAACGCGTTTCTGTCATCTGCGGACTTTTATCGAATTTTCAAAGAGAAACTTTTTTAAAGCCTTCGTCCGAGATAAGGTGGAAAATGTGTAAAGGGATGATTAAAAGCAGGGGTGACGGTTTGGCGTGCGAGATAACCGGCCCGAGCTATAGTTTACTCAGTCGCTCGCTCTATCTCGATAGCGTTCAATCATCGCTCCATCTCGCTTTCCTACCGATGTCACTAATCACCTGGAGCTTCCCTGTGTTGGCGGTGAGGTGGGGTTGGGAGGAGGGGGTTGGTTAGCGACGGTGGTCTACCTACTATTATCACCCACCCGGCCCAATTACACTGACGCCACTGTCGCTCCTGCTGATGGTGGTGGTGGTGGTTCGCTATCCTTATAATAACCCACCACACAGCTCGTTCAAATAATGATAACGTTTTTTTGTCAGATTAATCCTCCACCGAAAATGCATTCATAGACGGTATCTCGTATCAGGCGGCTAATGACTACCGTTTTTCATTTTCCCGCCCGTTCCAGAAAAACTTTTTCAAATGGCCAGCGGCGTGCACTCTTGAATTAAGATAATTTAAATGCCCATAACCCTCGGCAAGCTTACAAAATCTTTGCTTTAATGTCCCTTTTAATAATAATAATAATAACAGTCGTACACGGGTACTTTTATGAATTAACTTGAATATAATTAAATACATTCACCCCCATATCCCTGCCACACACTTTTTAGCCCCCGCTTTGAATATGGGCATTATCAAATCTCACGTTGATACAAGTCGATTGAAGTACAAATACTTACAAAAAGTATTCGACGAAAAATAAAACAGCATACTCGAATACATCAAAAACTACATCTGCTTGATAATATAAATCAGTCTTTCTCAAAGCAAGTGATAATGCCCCTATCTAGATTTCCTAGCAAAACTGTCTGGTCCTTTTTGAAAAATATACAGTTAAAAGGTCTAGGATTATACCTGCTAATTTTCCCTTTTGGATTTTATAATTTGTGTACAGGAGTTTGAAGAAGATTGATACTTGAAATATAATAAATAAAGGTTCGATGAGAAGGCAGGTAAGTTTTAGGAGCGAATTTTAGAAAAGAAGTACATTTGTTTCTTTCGTAACGAGTAGGCGCTCTCTTATCGGTTTCAATATTCAAGGGAAATAGTTTGGGAAATCTGCACATAAACGGGTTATGTATAGGTTATATGTATTAAATTTTGAATATGGTGTTGTGTTTTTGTAAATGTAAAGCTTTAACGCAGCAAGAGTAATTAATTTGACCATACAAGTCTATTGGTTTATCCTTTTACTAGATGATATGTAGCGCATTATGCACAGCGCCCTTCAGTCATACAGGGAAGTGGTAAAGGCCCTAGAGTCCATATTGGAGAAGTGTAGAGGAACCAGACTAGGTCCTGGAAGTTTAACAACGGCGACTTGATTGTTAACTGCAAGCATTTGGAGAACCTTCACAGTGATTTCAAAGATCAATTTCAGGACTTTTTGTGTTGAATCTTTGTTATGCTAGCATTGCAGAATTATGCAATTTTGAAAAAGAACTTATAGAACTGACGAGGAAACGATAAAACCTGAAATAACTGTGTCAGAGATTATAAATATGAGAACAAAACATCTAAGTGTCCAAAACGATTTCAATCAGTAAATGGCATTTTGTTCGGCCCATGTGTTATACATAATTGACGTAGAAAAGCAAGAAGTGAAATAGATTTTTAGCCCAGTATCCAAGCGGATACCTATAACCTTTTTTTTTCTTTCAATTATTATCTATAAATATTAACGGTTATTTATTTAATCTGGAAAAAGCATCCTGCTTATTTCCGTACAGTTTCTTAACCTTATCGAAATGTTCAACTACCGTCATCCATTAGAAAGAACTGCTTAAAACGGACAAATACTGGTGCGAGAGATAGCGATCAAGCCTGTTCTTGCTCTTCCAATATCGCATTGGCGCCTCTAATCTTGAGTGTTTTAACATTTACCAGAAAAGCCTGTTCGTTTTTAAGATAATCGTCTGGCGTTTGATATTACACACGTCTAATTTTAAATGCACTTACATTAAGTTCGGAGCTGAATAAACCTTTATCTCTTTATAAGAAACCATTTCTCGACAGGCTTCTAATTTACTGATATCAAAATAAATTATTATTCAGCCTCTGCAAACCACGTCTACGTATAATTAACAACAAAATAGTAATAATAACAAAAAAATATAGCAATAGACTTTAAGTTCGAAAGATATTTTTTTCCTAGGATAATTTGAAGTTACGTTACTTTTAATGCAACAAATGGACAAACTAAAAAGAGGCAAGCCCTAAGTTAAANCGCCTATTTTTTATTGACTTCCATAGAATCCTCTGTTCTCCTATTCTTTCTAACACCTCTTCATTTCTAACCTTTTCTACCCACGATATCATCATCGTCCGCCTATAACACCATATTTCGAACGCTTCTTTTCTTTTCCGCCGCGCCCACCGTCCATGTTTTGCACCCGTACAGTGCCGCGCTCCAAACATACACCTTTAACAAACTATTTAGAATTTCTAAATTAACCGTTCGCGAGCATAGAAGTGACTTCTTTTTATTGAAAGCGACACGACCCTGCGCTATCCTCTGCCTTTTATCTCTACTACTCCTTCCGTCCTGACTTATCTGACTTCCTAGATACCTAAACCGGCCACTTCTTCTAAACTTTCGTCTCCTATCTTTATATTCGCTCTTTCTCTGCTTTTTCTTCCCTGACAAACCAGTATTTTTGTTTTACATTTATTTATTTTCATACAATACTGTTTTGTCAATACCGCTTCCATTTTATTTAATGCTATCTCTAACTCCTCTTTGCTATTTAGATGCTAATACTGCTATATCATCTGCAAATCTAAACATAGGTACTAATCTTTAGGTTTCTTATTGATTCCTTATTTTACTTTATTTTTTTTAACAATTTTTGATGAAAAACAACTCATGTTTAGTTGATGCTTATCATTTATTATGGCGCTGAACTGTTATTGTTCCACTAAAAATAACAATTATAAAGTAAGATAAAACCCGATGTTATTAAATACGAAAATAAAACAACTTACTATCTTCCTTGGAACACGGTAACTTGAGTGCACTAAACCCGTTATGCTGGGCAAAGATTATATTTACACATTACACGAGTTGGACAAATATGGAAATCAATCCTTACCCGGTTTATTACCTTTAATAATAATGACGGCAACTCCGTTACATTTTACTTTTATACATACAATAAGCAAAATGGCCAGCGTATATCTGCATATGTTATGTAAACGTTTAAATTCATAAGACCAAAGTAATTATGCAGGGGAGAAATGGTACATAGGGGCTGCAGATTTAGGAAAAAATTAGGTATTTATTTCTTTTTACAGTCTATTACTAATATCCCTATTAACTTGCATTCATTAGATGCGAATTTATAACTTACGTACACTCTTATAACGTCTAAGTATTATTACAACCAAATGAACAAATCCTAATCGTTATTAAGGAGAGTGCAATACATAAATTTCTATCAAAACTTACTCTTTTTTGTACGTAAGTATACTTCTGATATAAAGTATCATAAGTGTTAGTTTGAACGTCTAAACAGTAACATTTAAAATTCAGATGAGATAAAATGTACACATTTTAGGGCTCTCGCATTATGTTATAAGCGAAATTTAGTGAATTATGAAACTTCTGATGCAGAGTCTATAATAGATACTTTTGAATTATTAAAAATTAATATTAACTGAAATATATTGAATTCTTCATCGAATTGGTTACTTTCCAATATTTTTCAATTTAATAACAAATTAATACAGATCCAGTGTAATCCCTCTATAGCGAACAAAACTAAAGAAAGCTAGCGTTTTTTCCTTATATACGGTTTTTGTCAACACACAAATTTTCTCTATAATTATAACACAGGGACGTAGTTAAGGGTGGACCAAGTTGGGCCAAAGTTCATGCATCGAACGTTCTAGTACATGTGCTGGCTGAATCGGTCAACTTCACATAACCTACGACGTTATTTGCTTAATGCAAAACTATGCGACATTTTTGTCTAATAATTAAAAATGACTATTACATTGTCACAATTCTGCGAACGTTTTTCTCGATAAATATAACAGATAATTTAGTAAGCTAAGAAATCTAATTTCCTAACCAAGGGGTAGTGAAAAGTAGAATACGCACCAGGGGAGGAAATTAATATGCGATGTGAAACTAATTCTTAACTTTTCCAACCCTGATACGTAATGTAGTAATATTATCACGAAACTCAAGGCGTTTTGAGTAATGTGGGATTATATATTTAACTTAAGGTGTCTTGGATTACATGGAACTTAAAATTAACAATGGTGTTGAGCACCTATGGTCCATACAAGAAAAAATTGGCTACGTCTTTGGTGCAATGTCACTGCTACCGTGCCGTGTAAAGTCCCTAGTAGAGATTCATCGGAGTGATTTTGTAAAATACCGGATAACTGTATACCCAGCATTAACTGTGCTGGGTAACGGGTACCCTTTCAAAAAGTCGTTTAAACACTAAACCAATAAATTATTAGTTGACGAATTTTCAGCGAAGATTGAGTTGAAAGCATTGAAACGAGCATTATAATGTTTATAAACACTAAAAGTCTACAAGGTAACAAAATCATACTAATAAGTTACCGTTAATCAAGACCTTACATACCAACAAGCGACAAAAATTGTAATAGTTAGGATATATTGATGTATTCTTGTTCATGACAAAAGGTAATACAAGAACTATATTATCGAAATAATAAATTATATAGTGTAGTAATCAATAAATAATACAAATTAGGACAAATGACATCCCAATACAATCTTAACTACCAATTTTCATTAGGTAGGTATTTTGTTATACTTATTTATTAAAGTTTTTTTGAAGTGAAACTTCTTTACGCACGGTAGGGTAAGTTCGTTTCATGCGAGTTGCTATGTAACGAAATCATGCAACGTATTTCACCCGCTCTCTGTCTCTATGTATGCTTAGTCTTTAAAATTACACAACGGATTTTAATGCGGTTTTTTTTAATAGATAAAGTAATTCAAGAGGAAGGTTTATATGTATAATACATGCATAATATAGTTGAGAAACACTGATAACTTTAGAGATTTGTAATGTGATGTCGTAAATAGACACATTTTTTTGGCTTTACATTGCAAACGCTGACTGAACCGTACGAGATGGATCCAAATAATGTACTGCAGTATTGAACGCCTTAAAAAGGTCTACAAAAAAGTAAATGTCTATCTCTTAGGGATAACCCACAATAACCATTTTTGAGAAATAATGCTTATTTACGAAGCGACTTTAAGCAATACACCATTAATCCTTATACAATTAGGTACTTTTAAATACATTATGTATTTAATATAGATCAATATGGCTCTTTACAGCATGTAATTTAAATTAATATTTTCGAAGATATTACAGACTTAAAATATCCACCACGAAAACAGGACGTACAATAGATGCAGTGTTTGTGCGATATTACAATCAAAAATTTATATTTCTTGTTTTAGTTATCATAAGCCTATTGTATCATACTTGGAGAATGAGTCTGAAGATAGCGATAATGTAAATTGATAATAAATTTGAAAAAAATTAAATTCATAGTGTACAAATAATACAATTAAACCAATTCCTTAACCCCTATCCCGGTATGATTGTGTGTTTGAAGAAGTTTCACTTCAGTAGCGTGTTGTATAATTACACGTTGTATTTTTTTGGTTTTCTGGTAGAATTACCCGGTGCTGTCGGGTACCCGGCCGGATCTGTTGGGTATGCGTAGTACCATTCTATTTGTCAGTATATCATCCTCGTGCATCACCGTTATTGCCATTCAAACAACTTGAATAGCACCACAACAACAACAGCAGCAGCAACAACAACAAGCAACCGATCAAATTGAAGAAGAAGAAGAACAAGAATACGCGATCGAATAGAAAAATTGATGTTACGGAAGATTAAAGATATTAGGAATTAATAAGACGAAGAGATGGGAGTTCTCGCGGTTGATAAGCATCTTTAATTAGAGTTGGGAATGTTTGTGTCGATAGCGATCTCTGTGTGTGTGTGTAGCCGAGGGCTGGTACGAACGAGTGTGCTTTGTCCAGATAAGATCGCTCGCGTTATTAATTATACAGCCTCCAGTTTTCCCAATATGTACATACATGCACACGTAGACGTACACACACAAGTTACCACGTTTACCCGCTTCGTACACACGCATACGATACACACAGACACGAATACGTGGAGAGGTGTAAAGGCCGTATTTATGCTACGAAACGCCGCATTAGCAATTGTCAATCAAACTGAATTATATTATAGCCTAGTAAACGATTGGTCGGTTAGTTGGTTGGCTACCGTAGCACCATTCGGCTTGTTGCAGTCTGCAATGGCATGTAGATTTTCAGATACGTTCAGGGTTGCAGCCGATTAATAATAATCATTCCATAAAGAAAACAATATTACTTATGTTAAGTGATAGTCTAGGAACTGCAATTCGATTCAATTATTATTTTTTTCCTACTAAAATATGCAAATATTACAGACAGTTTGCAAATTCGAATGCCGCCGGCGATCGATACCAACGGCATCTTTATTAGATATTCGATTGTTTGATCTTGTTAGCAGTTGGTGTAGGTACAAAGGATAATTACTTGTCATTCAAACTATTAATAATAATCATTTCATAAAGAAAACAATATTACTTATGTTAAGTGATAGTCTCGGAATTATTAATTTTTTTTCCTTCTAAAATATGCAAATATTACAGACAGTTTGCAAATTCGAATGCCGCTGGCGATCGATACCAACGGCATTTTTAGGTATTATTTGACTTTTTGATCCTGTTTGATCAATTGGTGTAGGTACAAAGGGTAATTACTTAACATTTTAATGTCATTCAAACTACATATATGATAAGTACCTACCGAAGATATTTCGAGTGTTATCGAAGTCCAGAAACACGCCACGAATAAATTTGTACGCACTTGAAGGCATTTACTATTCCCGGTGTCATGGTTTTTGTGAAAGTCCCGGAAAATTATTTACACGTTTCAGTTGTATGCGTTGTCGTAGTACCGTTTGTTTTAGCATACATAGCAGGTATATAAAGAGATTTTTTCCAATTCTAATTAAACCTCACCGTGATAAATGTAATATGTCGTGCGTCACGATCTTTAACATTTGCATATATTCCCATTCTTCGTCGCGTGGTCTCCACAAACAACAATTTTTATTTCCTTACCTAATGAAATTACAACTGCGTTTTTAAGATTCCTGCCCGATAACAGATTAAATTTATAAGGATTTATGATCTACACTTTACTTGCACAAAAATAACCAACCCCAAAACGTAACTGCAACTAAAAGTAATGAACCGATTAAAATATATTTTAGGTATAAGTACTAATAGGTATCGTTACCATTATTCTACTTTTAGCCAAAACAGGACAATGACAAGACGACAACAGTCAAAAAAATTAATTTAAAATGTTGACAGTATTTTTATTTGAATTATTCCAATCTGTATTAAAAATGGAACACATCGTTGGTCCTTATTTAAAAACGGGATAATTCTGCATCCCGAAGCTTTACTTGGGGACGTCGCGCCGGGTCGGAGTACCGAAAAAGGGACAGTAAAACACTTACTCTGTACACCGTTAATGTTCTAGATCGCTTTGATTTTATAACAAGTTAATAATCATTATCCTTAATTAAATCATTTACACAATTACTTCGAAATTCAAGTGTCTGATAAGCTTTCGATAAAAAGCAGTCTACTAAAATTAGTAGCGATTAAAAAACATCAAAAAACTGCGCTGTAATTAAACAATAGGAACACATTATGAATTCATTTTCAAGTTTGTAACGTACAATGTTGCCATATTCATGCTACATGTTCATTCTAGCCAAATTGCTACTTCTTTTAGTTACTTTGCTGGTTTAATAAGCAAAGAAAAAATAGAGACAAACAAAATTTTAGAAAGCATCGCATTAAAAAATCGATATTACTGTTAATTAATATTAAAATGTTATCATTTATATTGAATTTCTACAAAAATATATGATTAGATTGGACTTAACAGCTTTTTCCTACGTAATTTTTTGTGAGAAACATTTCCGTTGTTATTGTTACGAATAGACTTGATGCTTAAGGGTTTGTAATTTTGAATTCAAAACTTTTTAATCGATAATGGTTTGATCTGAAAAATTTCTTGTAAAAGTAATGCCTACGTAACAACATTATCACAGCCAGTATAAAAGAAAAAGAAATGCATGAGTTTGTTGTTGAAAGTGCCTCATTATTATAATTGGAATTGCCACATAATTAAAGATTGTTAAAAAAGTTTGATCGCGATAAAGGATGAGAGAGAGAAGGCAGAGAGTGGGCGAGGAACGAACACACAATCAGTTCAGAAACATCGCGAACAGAACATACGATGCGCATGGCGAAAACTGAAACATTTTAATCTTTCAAGATCGAAATGTCCCTGTAAATTAATTAACTACACCTACGTCGATCGAGAAGCGCAACAATTACGAAGCTATAGGTTAATGATGCAACTTTATACGGCTACCTATACAGGGCGTTCGCAAGACGTGCAGCGTTAAGTTATGATGTGATGTACAACTCGTTTCAAACGGTTAGAGATGTGACCTTGAGGAAAGCTGCGCGAATAGAGAGAATACACAATAGACGAGGAGGAGTGAGGAATTTTGTCACAGCGCGTCTAGGTAAAGGGAAGGATTTTCGCCATCAAGTAAGATTTTTCATTGTCATTATACAATTATTAGTCCTAAGACTGGTTTGACACGAACTGTTTTCTATTCTGATATCATCCCACATCCTTAACTATTTGTGAACAGTAATCTAATCTAGATCTACTTCTGCTTCTCTTAACTCCCGTTTCTGCTTCTTATATGCCTCTAACTAGTCTTTCATGGCTGAGAAGGTGACCTACCAATCTATTTCACATATTTCTTATTAACTTCGATAATGACCACTGTTCTCCTATTCTTTCTAATACCTCTTTATTTCTAACCTTCTCCATCTTTATCTTTATACTCACGCTTTCCTTACCTTTTCTTTTCTTGCATATTAATATTGATGTTAGTTAGATTTCTGTTCACACTACAAAGTAATTCTTCTTCTAAATCTCTATAGTTATACTAAAAATTTATAGAAAAAAGAGACTAATGAAGAAACTTTAAGAAACAAAAAATGAATACGTTAAAACACGCACCTCAATTTCTTAAAATTAAAAATTTGCATTGTTCTATTCCATTTTTCTTAATTAAACAACTACGAAACTAATCGTTTGATTTCAAAAATTCTTTAACCACTACCTAGAATGGACCTTCAAGGTGGACATAGTAGGTTTATTATTATTTCGTTAAAAATAAAAGAGCTTCTTGCGAAGACCAATTTTACACTATAAGATCATCAAGGAAAAGGATAATCATACAGCTAAAAAATATATTTGCCTTTAATTAATCTGTATTTATTTTACAAATGACCGATTTTGACCTTCTGCTATCTACAAACGTTCCTCCACCCTATACCCACAATAAAATTTAAAGCAAGTCCTTTTATTTCATTTTCCTTTTTTTATATGTAGAAATGCAGTTAAGCGATTTAGTAGCTATCAGTTTTTATCACTTGATGCACTTAAGTGGGGCAAGCGAGGCACACTGATAGCGGGGCCGATATGAGACATAGAATTGCCATCTGTCAGAGGCCACTATCTCTCCGTTATCTCTCGTAGACTAATGCAGGTCCGTGGAATGTACTTCAAAACAATACGTAGCTTTGTATGGGTGCAGGAAAGATAATTAGAAGAAGATACGACTAGCACACAAACAAATGACAACGATGATAACGTAGAGCGTTCGATAAAGAACGCGACACCTTAATTTCTACCTCGCTGATAACGATATAACTAATGAATAATAAACTTGAGTCGCATTCAAAATATATAGAAAAAAATGTACCCATCATTTTAAACTAAAGTTTTAATTACCTACATATAACTGCTATTCAGTACTCCATCTCTAGATTAGGTACCTATTATTTTTTAAATACAATCTACAGAGTGATCTAACATACTGTAACATCTTCATAAATATAAAATAATACTTTCAATTTACGCATCTCCACCCTTTCCTATCCTGAGCTAATATTCGCATTTCCTTAAAACTAGAACAACCCACATCCTTCACTATATTTGTGAACAGTAATCTAATCTAAGTCTCTCTCTACTCCTCTTAACTCCTGTCTCTGCCTCTAATATGTCTCTGACTAGACCTTCTTCCCTAAGAAGGTGACCTACCAATCTATCTCGCCTATTTCTTATGGACTTCCATAGAGTCCTCTGTTCTCCTATTATTTCTAGTACCTCTTCATTTCTAACCTTCTCCATCCACAGTATCTTCATCATTTATCTGTAACACCACATTTCGAACGCTTCTAACCTATTCTTTTCCGCCACGTTCACCGTCCAGTTTTCGTCTCCTATCTTTATATTCGCCTTTCCCTAACTTTTTCTTCCCTTCCATACCAGTATTTTTGTTAATGATATCCCCCGAGGTAGTCCCCACCCCNATATTAGAAACCAGTTGGTTAGCACTTTCACCCCTTCCTCTATCAGGGTGGAGATTATGTTATAAATAGGCTGACACACTCATAATAACAGAGACATCAAAATAGAGACATCAAATAAGAACAATTAAGACAACAACAGAAAACAATTAGTAGCATCAGTGTAATCATCAAGTTCAGGGTCTTCAATATATGTAGTAACTGTATATTTGTAAATAAATATTACTAAGTGCAGTTATTCGTGTTATTCATCACTGAGGTAAATTATTTGCACTTACAATCCCTCCAAACATTCGTGTGCTCCCTCATAGGAGAAAGAAGTGGCGCGGCAGCGCAAAATAAATAAAACACAGGACATATCGTTAAAGGGTTCTATATTGGGGCCACTCTAGTCCTAATGGGGCATGCCGTAAAAGGGTTCAGTCAGGGTATTTACATTAGGATCAAATCAGTCTAAATAGGGCATGCCGTTCGATGGTTAAAATAGGGTATGTCGTAAAAGGATTGAGATAGAATATCAAGTCATAATAGAAGATGCCCTAGGATTCTATCCAGATACTGTTAGGACCTGCTCCAATAAATTTTCAGTTGGATAATTGATTTCCCTAGAGGATATTGACTACGTTACGAAAACTTAAGCTCCTTCCTTTGTGACCAAGCGTAGTACCCCCCTTCCTTCCCTGTGGCCAAGCGTAGTATCCCCTTCTTCCCCTGTGACCAAGAGTAGTACCCCCTTCCACCCCAAGACTAGTATCCCCCTTTTTAGTTAATTTGGTTTATTCCTTTGTAGTAAAATCCAAGAAGTTTAAATGTTAAGAAAATATGATTTTTTCAAGTGAGTTCTCTGATCCTTATTTAGTTTTAAGTGATTCATAATATTCATATGTACACCTGAATTGTAGTAAATAGGCGGAGTTAGAAACTCTTAAGGGGTAACGCATTTATGCATTTGTGCACGGTGCAGGTAAATCGAAAATCGACTACCTGATTTAGAAGAGAACCGAGCCTAGAGTTGTACGCATCGGAGGGGTCCTTTTCACATTTGTACATTTCTGCTTTTACTGTATTTACTCTATTACATTAAAAATAAAGTTCTTGTTTGGTTCCTGCATCTACATAAGTATTTCTATCTGCATAAACCTTAACATTAAATAATCTTTTCTGGAACATATAATGAACCGAGTAGAAAAAAATGTTACTATTGTTTGCAGTAAAATTTTTCCAACAATAACGTCACCGTTTTTGTGACGAGATCATCTGAATGGTTGTACGCACAGGTAATTTTTAAGATTGCAAGAAAGCTGTTAATTAAGAATTCCACGTTCACAGTTTTTGTTACATTGACAGTTGTATTTGACAGATAACGAAAGGAAGAATTCGGAGCGGAGCGGACCTTCCGAAGATTGGACGCGATGATAACACCGTAGAGGACACAAAGTAGACGTGTTAAAGACAGCGCAAGATAAATAATTCATAACCGGGAGTAACGAATAAGAATCGGCTCTAAACCACTCTACGCCTCGTCTCAAGATGTGAAACTCGAGTGTCAAAGAAGAAAAATCGGTTGTTCGTATCTCGAGATCGATAATGGGGCATTAAGAAATCAAGAGAGAGCCAAGCAAGGATTTATGAAGTTGCTCATAAACGCCATGGATGCTGTGAAATATTAATGTTATGTCGCAGAAGTGTATTGATCTATAAAACACTTCTTTAGCAGACAAAAGATGAATTAGTAACAATATTGTAATATTATTTTATAAGAAAGATATCTCACTGTGCACATCATTCCCCACACACTGCCTGAAAACGGGGAAGAAAGAAAGTGATGAAAACTCAATTTAGTTTCAGTGTCACACATTAAAATTTTTATTTTGATTGATGACAAATATATTAATAAAAACATTACAATTGTTTCGCCTCCTTGAGGCTTCTTCAAAAGTATTACTTAAAACTACATTGACAATAAGGACTTGCATATAACTGAAGAAGTCTGAAGGAGGCGAAACAATTGTAATGGTTTTATAAATATATTTGTGGAAATTAATTTGAGTTTATTTATTAAAAAATTTTATTTGTAAGAAGCATCTAAATATTGCAAATTTGTATTACATTATTCTATTGGAGAAGTCAATCAATGAAAAACATATTCTTAATGGAAAATATATATACTTGAAATGTACTTTTTCCCAAGGGCTAGAAAATGGCGAATGAGAAAGAAACCAGAATTCAAAGAAGCTAAATTTAGTTCTTTGATTAGTCGCAGCCTTGAAAAGGACGAAAGCGAGCGTCATTAAAAATGAAACGTTGAATTTAACGTGAATTCTTGTTAAAAATGATTCACATGTTGCAAACACTAAACATCATGAATAGCAGAATGTGAGTACTTATGCAGGCATGTTTCAAGATTGAAATGGATAAATCAGAATTAGATGGATGTAGTGGAATAGCTATCGGTATTGTATGAAAATAAATAAAAGTAAAACTAAAATATTGGTATGCAAGGGAAGAAAAAGTAGGGAAAGAGCGAATATAAAGATAGGAGACGAAAAATTAGAAGAAGTGGCTGATTTTAGATACCTAGGAAGTCAGATAAGTCAGGATGGAAGGAGTAGTAGAGATATAAAGCAGAGGATAGTGCAGGGTCGTGTCGCCTTTAATAAAAAGAAGTCACTTCTATGCTCGCGAACGGTTAATTTAGAAATTTGAAAAAGGTTGTTAAAGGTGTATGTTTGGAGCACGGCGTTGTACGGGTGCGAAACATGGACAGTGGGCGCGGCGGAAAAGAAAAGGTTAGAAGCGTTCGAAATGTGGTGTTATAGGCGGATGATGAGGATATCGTGGGTAGAAAAGGTTATAAATGAAGAGGCATTGGAAAGAATAGGAGAACAGAGGACTCTATGGAAGTCAATAAAAAATAGGCAAGATAGGTTGGTAGGACACCTTCTCAGGCATGAAGGTCTAGTCAGAGACATATTAGTGGCAGAGACAGGAGTTAGGAGGGGTAGAGGTAGACCTAGGTTAGATTACTGTTCCCAAATAGTTAAGGATATGGGCTGTTCTAGTTTTAGGGAAATTCGATGTTTAGCTCAGGATAGGAAAGAGTGGAGGTACGTGTCCAAACAGTCTTAGGACTGACGACCTTATGATGATGAGTGCAATAGCGAAAAATGTCCTTAAAGATATCGACTTGAATCCACAGCGTATTTACTACGTGGTAGGAGCATAATCAGACAAAACAAAATGTTCGTGGTGGCGAGTATCCTGTCAAATTGCCATTGATTGCTCTTGTACATCCAGTGTTGTTGCGTCCGGATTTTAGGGTCGGTTGATTCTCTGAACGAGATGCATAATTATACTGACACTGCTCGACACTCGGAAATAATTATAATTATGTTAATTGGCCCAGACCTGTCTACGATCTGATAAGCGATGTTTTGTCCTTAAAGATCACAGCTTTGTCATTCTCGTGGTCACAGTTATACTTTATCTTGCGTCCGCATGCAACCGAATAATAAAGTGTGCTGGTTTGCTTCTGCTCCCGCGAGAGATAACACAGTTTTCGAGTCGTTGAACTGATGCCAAGACAACGCATCAAGCACCAGCTACTACTACCACTACCTACTACAACCCACACGATTTTTCTAATTTTTAATGTAAGTACAAATTAAAACCGACCAAATTGACGACTAAGGCATCTAAACAATGTCATAGAACTAATAAATAAAGACGTGCAGTAATATGTAGATTGTAATTTTTCGAAAAATGTGAATTCATCATCATCATAAGATCGTCAGTCCTAAGACTGATTAGACACGTATACCTCCACCCTTTCCTATCCTGAGCTAATCTTCGCATTTTCCTAGAACTAGAACAACCCACATCCTTAACTATTTGCGAATAATAATTTAATCTAGGTTTACCTCTACCCCTCTTAACTTCTGTTTCTGCCTCTAATACGTCTCTGACTAGACCTTCATACCTGAGAAGGTGTCTAACTAACCTATCTCGCCTATTTCTTATTGACTTCCATAGAGTCCTCTATTCTCCTATTCTTTCTAATACCTCTTCATTTTTAACCTTCTCCATCCTCATCATTCGCCTATAACACCACATTTCTGTCGATGTTTTGCAGCGCCGTGCTCCAAACATAGACCTTTTTCGAATTTCTAAACTAACCATTTGCGAGAATAGAAGTGACTTCTGTTTATTGAAGGCGACTCGACCCTGCGCTATCCTCTGCTTTATATCCCTACCACTCCTTCCGTCCTTACTTATCTGACTTCATAGATACCTAACATCGGCCACTTCTTCTAATTTTTTGTCTCCTATCTTTATATTCGCTCTTTCCCTACTTTTTCTTCCCTTGCATACCAGTATTTTTGCTTTACTTTTATTTATTTTCATACAGGACTGTTTTATTAGTGCCGCACCCATTTTATTCAAACCTATCTGTAACTCCCCCTTGCTAGATGCTAATACTGCTATATCATCTGCAAATCTAAGTATACTAATCTTTTACCCCTGTATATCTATTCCTACAGTTGTACTTTCTTTAATGATGTTGATTGCGTCTTCGACGTATAGATTAAAAAGTAGCGGTGGCAGTGTGCATCCCTGTCTGACTCTCTTCCTAATATTTAATTCTCTACGTTCTCTATAACTGCCGGTTGCTCTTTATACAAACTAAATATCACTCTTCTATCTCTGTAACTCATCCCTACATAAACTTTTGTAAAATACAGAATTACTAACACATACCTGGTGTTCACCCCATAGACTACACGGTTTATTAAAAGTAATTTGAGTGTTCTGTTGCCATTACTTATGTGGATAAAGTAACAACACGCAGTAACTATTCAACATCAGATTCAACGTGACATATTAAGAAAACTTCATGGTAAACTCGACTCTTCTCATTTAAAATTGTTATTGTTGTAATTACATGAATGTTATTCAATAAAGGGTCAATTGTTTTCGAAGTAGTGATGATCATCAGCATCATCATCATCATTATTATTATCATCATCGACCGTTGAGATCGCGATAAGCGTGACTTAATAATGAGGTCCGTCTGGGAGCTGTCAGTACCCGTGTTTTCTCTCCTCTCTGCAAGTCGAAGCAGCAGAAGAAGATTGTCAGCGGAGACTATCTCGTCCCACTCGCTCTCTTGTCCCTTAATGAGGCCACCTCGTTCTTTACATACCCTTTTTGCTATTATCGCCATCGAAACCGACCGATAAGGAAAAGACAAGGCAGGAGCAGCCACCACACCAGCTTCCTTCTAACGAACTAAATTAAATTCTTTTAAAATACACATGCTCTCCTGAATTAACATGCGTTTGACACCTACGATGGTTTTTTTTTTCGAGAACATGCTAACCCAATTCACTCCTCAACGTCATCTAAACGAGGCCGGTCAAACAGAAGTTGTTGAACCTTTCAGAAGCAATATTCCAAAAGAACAAACCTTTTGTGTGATGCTTATAGTTAAACAATAAACAGAATGAATAAAAGCAGGTTTAATCAATATATGTGTGCAAATAAATAAAAGTGGGCGTATTGATCCATATGTTTCACTTTACATTATATCTAGAGCAGCAATAGCTCCGGGTAGGTCTCCCGCTGTGCGCTGTGGTGGTTGCATGTCGGTAACTATTGTGGTACGGGAGATATGGTGATCTACAGTGGTCTACACAGGACATTTTGATATTTCGATCAAAATGTTCTAAAATTTGTTTACAATCTCGTATCATTTTCGATATTTCTCCAGTTGAGAGGGTGGTTTATGGGTCGACTACCGGTCACCAAACACCTGTTGATAATTATGCGAGATTGTACCTATGTTTATGTTTATTCTCAACAACGTTAGAAGACCATTAATTGTGGATGGTAGCATATAAGAACATTTTTATATATAATATTTCGACCAGTGTCCTAAAAAATATTTGGAATCCCCTATGGATAATGTTTGAGATTTCTCCAGTCTAGTGTCTGGTGTGCATTTGGATTTGCGAGTCTACCACCAAACACCTGGGCGGGATGTCACCAGCTAAAAATATAATCAGAAACATCATTTATTTAGAGTTTGTTCCAAATTTTAACCAAACAAATGTGTCGCCGACTGCGACAGTCGCCGCAAAACCTCAACGAAAAGCTCACTAAATTTTCCAAGGATGTAATTACAGCTGTTGAAGTAATTATCTAGGAATCTCAAGGAATATCAAGTCCATACATTGAAGAATATTCGCAGTTCACACCATACTCCGAGTTTTTACAGTAGTTATTAATTAGAAATTAATTTTACTTTACTTAATTCATTACCAATTACCAAGATTGTTTATTAGTAACAAAGAGAATTACACTTTTAAATGAAGTCATGTCAAAGTCACCGGACAGATTTGATTTGTGACGAGAAAATTTATAATTGCTTTTTAGTGTGGTGGTGTCGAGCTTGTTATTACTATTAAAAAGAAGTATCTGTGAAAGACTTCCACGAAATCCGTTCATTCATCAATCTCACATTTCAACTTTGGATTCGAACGTCTTATCAGTATCAGTAGCAGGTTCTCTCTTGGTTTATCGCTGTATTCGAATTCGTCGAACTGGGTGAGACAACCTGTGGTTGAGCACACACACACACACAAACAAGACAAGACTCTGGAAATGAGATAACCATCTTCGTGCCACACTAATCCACCATCGCACGGTACAGCTAGTGTTTCCTAACCGTAGAAACTTTTCTAATTTTGGACCGCGATAATATATGTATGTATACGTGGTGACATTTTTCATTAAATATTTTTGTTTAATTAACGACAAACAAACGAACAAATAAGAAACAAATCGTTAAAAGTTTCTAGATTTTCGATTAACTTGATGTATCGATGTTCCGAGTCGATCCTGCCGTTAGGTACGTTAGCTTTGTCGTTTATCTACCCGGAGACATAGGCACAAAGATGAACTTGGGCAGAGAAAAGATATAATTTTGATTCAGAATTATTAAGCGAGATTTTTAAAGTATAAATTAGATATACCTCCTCTTCAGTCTTCCTTTAGAAATCGTCGGAATGAGTAGGTGGCGATTGGTGGTAAGAAAGATGCGATGGACGAAATGAAGACAGGAGACAGTGAAAAATTATCTCTGGATTATTACTGTCCCAACGTCTACTAACTCTAGGATCCAAGGAATCCACAGAAAAATTTGAACCAGGGCGTACGAACCCAGAATCGAACTGATATTCTCCCGATTGCTAAGCAATGGTTTAAACTCCTAGGTCATGCAGCATGGTCTTCTACATACACATGATTTACAATTACTTCTTTTTACCACTTTCTACTAATGCAAATTATGGTATCAACTAAACATCAACTGATAGAACTGGCTCTCCCTTTGCTCAACAGCGATTTCTTTCAACATATCTACACAAAATTTAGTAGTGTATACGTAAATTATTTAGACAGTGGCGCTAAAATATTATTATTCATGTCAGGAATGAGAAAACGTCATTGTAGACGGGCAAAGAAAAATTGATGACTCATACGCTCTCAGGTACTAGTAATATCTCTAAATCGATCTAACAGGGAATCGAATTATACCTTACAGTCGTATGTCATTTATTGGTTCACTATTTTCTTCTACGTTTGTCCTTATTTTTGTTAGTCGATTTACGAATGGATAGTTCGCTGATAAATCCATACCCGTCCATTCTTTCGTGAGATAGATAATAGCCACATGTGCTTCGATCAAATACAAGTAAGATGGTGACTTTTAGAAGTAGCATTGTTCATGCAGGCTTCCACAGGCTTCAGTTTTATAAAGGCAAATCGTTTGGTCGCCAATTTAGATCCAAATAAGCTTGAATTGCATGAATGTCAGTTTTACAAAATGTGAGCTAGATTCTACTTTAAATTATTCTTATTCCTTTATTAAACTTACATACAATTTAAACATCTTTTTCGAAGTGAGTTAGTTTAATATGAAATATTATTCTGAAAATTCATTATTTTTGAATTTTTTACCCACTACACGCTACCTCAAACTAATGAGAGAAAAATTGTGCTGTTGTCACACCCCCGCCGGGAATCGAACCCGAGACCTTTCGCTTTACGCACCAACGTTCTGACCACTAAACTACGAGAGGTGACAACAGCAACCACGACCAACCGACCTACAAGGTTAACGATCCGTCGTACTAGTGTGACTATATACTGAATATACTATGATTAAACATACATACAATTTAAATCTTTTATGCCTAAATGACAATTCGTAATACATATCTACTACAACATACATTCTACAATTTAAGTAAGTCATGTTGACGATAGCAACTGTAAAAACGACTGCAACCATATTGTACCTCTGATTTTAAGTAATGTGATCAGTGATCATAAGGACGTCAGTCCTAAGACTGTTGGACACGGGAAAAAGTGGTTTCCTATCAGTTCCTGAAGTTTATGTCATTTCAACAATAAAATATTAGTGTTATTTCGGCTACTTTCAAAAAGTAAATTATTGACCGGAAGTATCTAATGATATCAAGTTCACTCAAAATTGCAATGGACCTGCTGGAACCAAAATTTTAGAGTCAGTCTGACCTTAAATTTTTTTACAGTTTACAGACATGAAACAAAAACCGTGATGAACGGATCCAGCTTCTCCTTCGCCTGTTCAAATCGAATTAAAATAAAAAGGAAGGGAAGAGACGAGCCTTTCTTTTGATAGATGATCACACTTGCCAACTGGTGCTTCGATCTCGTCCGATACACAAATTAAGATTTTATCTCTAGCCGGTATACTAATGCAGCGTAGTTTTTCGTCTCTCACATGTACGAACATATAGACCACTCATCTTGTATACCAATCAGCCTACCAATCGACCAAGTTCTACACGGCTTGGTATTTCTGGGAAATCGTCTCGGATATCTTCTTGGCCCGTGTTTATTAGTGAGGAACGGGTATCGAACTTCGCATCGATTTTTAATGCGTTTTTAATTGATTTTACGACTTAATTAAGCCACGCAGACGCGCGTTGGAGAAAATAATTATCATCGAGATAAGACTGGGATTATTGAATTATGTATGTATGCTAAACAGAAGAGCGTTTACTTATATGTACACCGAGAACTGATAAAGGATCGGAGAAACCTAACCTACACCTAATAAGACCCATTGGACGATATCGATTTGTTATAGTTATATGTAAAGCCATCAGGCATTCGGTTCATAGTATAGGGTTGTTCGGAAAGTTATTTCGTTTTTTTTTTAGGAAATGAAAGACAGTTTTCGTATAATAAACAAATACTTTATTAAATTATATATTGACCGTTCTGGTCCAACACCTTTTGCCATCTTTCTGGTAGTAGCATAATTCCACGCTCATAAAATTTTTGGTCTTTGCTGGCAAAAAACTGATCGAGGAGTTTTTAACAACAAAATATTCAGTACCTATCAGATTTTAGTGGTACTCTGTCCCATATCTTCGTTTTTTCAAATTTAATTTAGCAAATAAGAACCTGCTAATGAAATGAAGTTAAATCATTAGACTCTAGCAATCATATTCATTGATTGATGAAAACTTTTAGATACAAAAATCAAACTATTGATTTTACCTATCAATTTGCCTTCATAAAAGGCACAAAATAAGGTATAGTTTGGACGATTAAAATTTCAAATTATCTGTGAGAATGGACTATCTTCTTTTTTGTTTCTACTTGGGACTGTACTCATTTGTTGCATTTTGGACATTTTGCCTTGTTCGGAAACGCTTCATGAGTAGCACAGACAAAGTGAAAAGAGATAACCAAATAATAGAAAGCGGTGCAGTGGTTAAGGGCTGCTTAGGTACGCAAAAGTACGGAATTATACCATTAAAAAAGCATCTTTGCTTTCCTAAATTCCAGAGAATGTTGAACATTCTTTAAAGTCCGACCCTGGCAACATGCTGCGATTCTGCTAGTCAGCATCTCTTTCTGTTACATATCAATTGGTGCAACGTTATTCCTTTTTCTTTATTAGTGTCCGCTGCAATTCCTACCTGACATCTCTTTTCTACGTTTACGGTATTCCCTACAACATCTGTCATGTACAAGAGTACGCGTTCTGACAGCAGCAGTCTAGTTAGTAAGTTGAAAGAAGAAAGTAAGAGCGACAATTTCATTGTGGACTATGCCAATTTTGAACATCCCAACTATATTTGTGTCATACTGGAAACTTAAATGTCTCGAAGTGATGACCTTTGTGGATACACAAAAGTTGAGAGACCTTGCTCTGGTGTATTTCAGTAAAATCAAGAAAGTTTTAACAAACTTTAGCACAGAGAGATAAAACAACTATTTAATATTTAAAACTGTTACCGACCCAAGAGAAAAATTTTCAGTCTCTCGTTAGTCTCTTTCAGTCTTTCAGCGTCTCTGAGAGCGTCTCTCACAGTCTTTCACAGTCTCTCAGTTATTGTCTAGGTGTTTTTATGGATCTCTCACAGTCTCTGTATGAGAGACTCGAAGAATAAAATTGTTAATTCAGAGATTCGAGTCTCTCACAGAGAGACTGAATGAATAAAACTGAAAAATTGAGAGACTCGAGTCTCTCGTAGAAAGACTGGGACCTCTGAAATATGTTGAACTTGAAAATTTTAACCATGTCTATCAAGACACCACTTATTGAGAGATTCGAGTCTCTTGTACAGAGATTCGCGTCTTTCGTTCAGAGATTGGATACGAAGTGAGGATCTCTCTATGAGCGACTCGAGTCTGTCAGCGACACCAGAGACTCGACGAGAGACGGAAACTCGAGTCTCGCTTTCAGAGACTGAGAGACTGAACATTTTTATCTCGGGGAATGATGATTGTAAATAATATGAACTAATTTAGAATAGCAATACTGGTTCGCAAATAAAATATTTTCTTGTTAATGATTAGACCAAGACGAATATTAAATATTATTATAGAACAAACTGCGACCCATCAGGCGAATCCAATTCGCGGCAGTGTCCGATTCGAATTAAGTATGCACATACGGTTAGCATTTAAAATTTGTACGTTAAGAGCGAAGAACGACATCCGAGCCGTCGTTGCAATAATGATTAAAATTTGCATTCCAAACAAAAAGCCGGAGCTCCTCATGCATATAACATAAGAAGTGAACGAGTTTCCGTCGAGTTGGCGGTGCACGGTGCAAGCCGTATCGCACGTTATCAGTCCGTAGCAGCCGCCATATTGCTTTCTTATCTGCGTGTCGCATTTCCTACTTCCACATCGTATCTCTCCGTTCCTATCGTAATATTACAACCGCCGCGGCCGGCAACTTCTGCTTTCGTTCTATTGCTAAAAGTGCCATGTACATACACACACATACACACACAAAATTTACACATACGTATGTACATATATGTCGTAATGTGTGCATGGTAAGTGTTCATACATACGTACATATGTGTGTGTGTATAGACCCCTATTCGTCTATTCCGTGGCGAAGCAGACCCTGTCGACTGACTATGAACCCTTATGTCTTCTTATCACGAACCCGTATGTGTGACGACGTATGCCGACAACCGCAAACTTTGTCATTCATTATTTTCCACTTTGCACTTCGACAACTGCTCCGTTTCACCTACGAAAACTATGCGATACGCTGCCACCGCCTGCCAATATGTAACTATTTCAATAAGCGAAATAGAATGATATTGAACAACTGAAAGTAAAATACGTGCTGTTTCAGTTTAATTTGATTTTTTTTTGAGTCGTTACAGATAGATTTGTTTATCTTTATACAACCTATTTTATTGTATTGGAAATTTTCATAATTTCAAATGCATACAAGGTAGTCAAATATCTCTTCAATTCGGTTGAAGAGGACCTTCATTGGTCCTAGAACGGCCTGAGGTAGAGGGGTTTTAGTCGGTAGGTCCGAGGACTTCTTCCTCGGGAATCCGACACTACCCAGTCGTACGGACGGCTGGGTGTCTTTTGAAGATTTCCCCTCTTCCCCGAAACATAAAAAAAAATCTCTTCAATTCTCTTCGGCAGCAACCACCTTTATTAATTTTATTATTGATGCTCTTCAATTATATGCAGGTTACATGAATTTCATAGCGCAAGCCAATCATACCTTCTTAGGTTTTCACCCTTATTGGCTTTTGGTTCGTAATCTTTTGTTGCATACCAGGAATTGGTGGTAGCACCAGAACAATTTTTGATTTTGTCACATAATTTAGAATTAGTTATGTTTTGTCCTTCTTCTTGTTAACTTGCTCCGTTAAAACCAACATTTTCAGAAAATACTGCTCGTAATTTCACGGCAAAGACCTAGTTTATGCGCAAGCCTTCGGTAGACATTGTCAGACATGGAGCAAGATTTCAAACGCTTAAGTTCTCATTTGACACAATACTAGCGTACCTATACATTCCCCATTAAACAGCGCAGCATTCGATGAATTAGACATCTTTAGATATATTCTACTTATTGTAAGATTTAATATTCAATAAGGTATTTTTTATAGGGTTGTAACGGATATTCGCATTTACAACAGTAAAAGATCCGCAAGAATTTAAATGTCCGCACCCTTGTCCATGGCCGCAAAGTGAATTTGTTGTTCTGGATCCGCACATTTTCATAAGGGTATTTCGCGGATAGTTTTTGAGCTACAATATGTTGGAAAACGGTTTAATGTTAGGCCGGAGATACAAATGAACATAAGCATCAAATTTTAAAATCTCCCGAAAATTTGAAAATGAACTAAGTTCTCAAAATGTATGAAAATAAAGCACCAACAATTCTAGGATTTGGAAGTCGTTTCAGAGAAAAATAAAATATATTTGTATCCGCATTCATATCCTCATCCTCATCTTCAAATTTAGAATTTCAATGGTCCGCATCCTCGCATCCGCATCCGCTAAAGCAGATCCGTTGAGGTATGATAAAAACTAATTTTCTCTGAAATGACCAAGATCAAAATAACCCCTTTGCTTTGAAATATGGTAGCTCCTATCTCAGTAGGCAGCAAATGCTCCTAGACAAGTTATTGTAACTGTATGGAGCAACTTTAAAGTACCACTGCGTCATTATTGTACAGAAAAAAAATGATTATTTGACTTAAAGCAAAAGAAAACGAGATGAGTCCTGAGGTCCCATTCGGATTGTAACGTATGCGGCCCGATGCGCGATGACAGACAGGATAAAAATTGAATCGGAAAAAAGAGATACCTCAAACGGACTCCTTACTACCACGCAGGCCGCGATTCGTGATTGTCTCTCGCGCCTACATACATACCCAGACGTACACGTAGAAGAACGAGTGCATAACTGAGGGCGGCAGTTGATACACGTCCCGTTCGCTGCACCGACTCTTATCTCGATTCGTGTGTGTGTGTTTGTGTGTACGAACGTGTTCGGAATCGCTTAGTTCCGACACGTAAAGAACAATACTACGAATAGATCATTATAGATTCGGGTCGTGTATGACTCCTTCAGTGGCGGCAGATAGCGTACCAGAACGACACCACCAACACGACATAAGCGACGAGACGCGGCGCGGCAGGACGAAGTATCGAAGAGGAAATATTTACCGCTATGTATATGCACCGGTCTGATATTGATGCACACAGCAATTAATAATACTATCATTTTCAAAACTACTTACGCACTAAATTACTAATAGATACCTATTAAAATTATTTAATTATCATCATCATCATTATAAGGTCGTCAGTCCTAAGACTGGTTGAACACACACCTCCACTCTTTCTTATTCTGATATCTTCCCATTTCCCTAAAACTAGAACATCCTTAACTATTGGAGGACAGTAATCTAATCTAGGTCTACCTCTACCCCTCCTTATTTCCGTTTCGGTCTCTAATATGTCTCTGACTAGACCTTCATGCCTGAGAAGGTGTCCTACTAACCTATCTCGCCTATTTCATATTGACTTCCATAGAGTCCTCTGTTCTCTTACTCTTTCTAATTACCTCTTCATTTCTAACTTTTTTTATCCACGGTATCCTCATCATTCCCCTGTAACACTACATTTCGAACGCTTCTAACCTTTTCTTTTCCGCAGCGGCCACTGTCCATGTTTTGCATCCGTACAGCGCCGCGCTCCAAACATACTCCTTTAACAATCTTATTCGAATTTCTAAATTAACTATCCGCAAGCATAGAAGTGACTTCTTTTTATTGAAGGCGACTCGACCCTGCGCTATCATCTGCTTTATATCTCTACTACTCCTTCTATCCTGACTTATCTGACCTTCTAGGTATCTAAAATCAGCCACTTTTTCTAATTTTTCGTCTCCTACCTTTATATTCGCTTTTTCCCTACTTTTTCTTCCCTTGCATATCAGTATTTTTGTTTTACTTTTGTTTATTTTCATACAGCACTGTTTTGTCAATACCGCTTCCATTTTATTTAATGCTATCTCTAACTTCTCCTTACTAGATGCTAATATTGCTAGATCATCTACAAATCTTAGCATACTAATCTATTGCCCCTGTATATCTATCCCTACAGTTGTGCTATCTTTAATGACATTGAGTGCGTCTTCGATGTATAGATTAAAAAGTACCCGTAGGAAAAATTTCCATTCTATTTCCATTAAAAAATGCCATTTAATTACCACTGATAATAATTAATGGTAATAAATGGAGAATTGCCAATGGGATGACTGGAATTTCCACTAGAATTCTGGAACTCAATGGGACTTCCATTGCTGAACGCAATGGGATTTCTCTTGCGTTCCATAGGAACTTCCATTCCTGAACCCAATGGAAATCCTAGTGTC
>NW_020439074.1:1061257-1086883 GCF_000699045.2 Agrilus planipennis
TTTTTCCTATGTAATATTAATGGAATTATTGTAAATGGAAACAATTATTTTTCCATTTATGCCAAATGGTTTTGAATGGAATTTACAAATTTTCCATTGATTCCGATTGAAGTTCAATGGAAGTTTTTCCTACGGGTATCGGTGACTGTCTTATTATCTAATGACTAGCCTAATTTGTCCTTTGATATTGGCATTTAAACTCCTCCAAGAACTATCTTCAGAAAGTTGTATCATTGGAGGAGATAGCCGCAATTACAGACATACCTACGCTAGAATCATTGACATTACTATTTTATTGTATAATAATTCCGACACTACAAAAAACATTTCATTCCCAAGCATCAAATCCAGTACCAAAAGCGCATTTGTTCGAAATCCTTCTAGCCACAAGGTTAATGAGTCATGAAATTTTAAAGAGTGACCACGTGACACGAACGACTTCCTGAAGCTCCATTTCTTGTTTTCTTTCTTGCAAATTTCACATCGCGACCCAGCGTACGTCCATTTACAATATCGCCACCGTTCCTGCCTTACGATTAGCTGCTGTTGTTGCTGTTACTGCGACTTGCAGTTATGAACCCGGAGCGAAAAGCGTTCTTATCTAGATAAATTATGCTTCGAGATTTGGGTCAGAGATTAAAGATTGCGGCTGCGGGTTACTTTATGTTTTATCCGTCTCGAAAGTGGTGCTATCTCTCTGGCCACGTTGCTTTATCTGACGCAGTTGTGACTCGGGTAATTAAAATATATCATTGGGTCGTATTCCTAGGAAAGCGAGAAATTTTTCTTGTACGCCACTTGATGCCGAAAACTGATATATCCGTTTTGTACAAAGTCTATGTGGTAAACAGTTGACATAGACATATGCTGTATGTTTTTATGTATTAGTAACACATCAAGCATTCATTATTTCAACATAAACGAACGTATAACGCACAGGTATAAAGATTCGTTTCCACTGAGATGTAAAATACATACATATTTATGTTCAACGTTTTTCATTACAGTTTGTTAAAACCCCATTTGTACAATGCCTACTTAACTTTGAAGTTAAAATAAATGATTAACTATGAACTATCAAACAACTTAATTGTTTCAATATAATTTTGGAATTCATTATATCAAACAAAATATAATCTTACAATTAATTCAAGGTAGGTATGAGAAAAAGGAACTACCATTTCCCAGAGCGACAAAAAAATTAGGAAGTAACCCTTAAGTGCTATTGTAAACACAAAAAAGTCTGATGATTGGTGGTGTATTTGGGTGAATATTGGATAAAACTTGATTTCTTATGCGATTGGCGCAATTTCGATAAAATAAAGTTACAAATATTTCCAATGCGCTTTTGTTTCTTACTGTTAGGGGTCAGAAACTTTGACTTTCTCAACTCACCGAACACTCCCATTGATGATACCTTTCGCCCTTTACATAGGAACTTTTACTACGACGAGATTCAAACAAGAATCTTACCTAAAACAAAAGATGCAATTAAAATTATAAGCAAACACAAAACGTACATAGTTACTAACAATAAATACTTATAACGTAATAACTGGCGTATGACAGCCTTGCCACAGCAATAAAACTGTATCCTTAAAAACTATTTGATGAAAATTAATAAAAAAATATTGGTTAAACTATCTACTTATCTACATCTATGTTATTATTGTCGACGTCTACAAGTAGTCGACCTATGTAGATGAAATCAGCAAGTCTGCGGCAGTTCTCTTAAAGTTATTCCTCTAAGCTAAACGCGTTCAAAACAACGACGACTGTCTTACACAGTGCGAAAGGACATAAGCAAATTGACTTATCTGCTGTCAAGTCGGAATTTCGTACGTTTAGCAATCGCTCGATGGTGAGAGAACTACTCATCAAGATTTTCGCATTAATATGTCATCAGGAGCTGCAAGACAAAACTGTGTACCTTTAACTGTAAATTCCTAATCGTTACTATTAAATTATGAAGTTTTTTCCAGGGTGGCGGTCAAATAAGCTGTACAGTAACACTTCAAAAGTCTGTAGATGGTTGAATAAAGCGAAACGTTACAAAAAACGTATAGTTCTGTAATTATTTGACCGCCACCCTGGAGAAAACTAGATATCTTTAATTATCTTCAAATCGATTGGGGATAAGGGAGTCAGTCCTAAGACTGGTTGGACACGCACCTCTACTCCGTCCTATCCTGAGCTAATCTTCGCATTTCCCTAAAACTAGAACAACCCACATCCTTAACTATTTGCGAACAGTAATCTAATCTAGGTCTACCTCTTCCCATCCTAACTTCCGTTTCTGCCTCTAATATGTCTCTGACTAGACCTTCATGCCTGAGAAGGTGTCCTACCAACCTATCTCGCCTATTTCTTATTGACTTCCATAGAGTCCTATATTTTCCTCTTCATTTCTAACTTTCTCTATCCAACTGTCATAAATTGTTAACGGAAATTAATTGATCGAACAGTAGAATTAAAAATTAAAAAGTATTTTGCAAAAATTCAAAGTTGTTATAGCGAAAAACTTCTAACTACATTTTTGCTACATACGGAAAAAATACTGCTCCCGAAGCATAGAAAAATTAGCTTTATGTGGTAGACGATATATACCTAAGAACGAACCTGAGCAGACAGTTTTTCGACGTTACGTTTCATCAAAACAGGAATTCAAAAGTATATCTTATGGTACCACGTAGGTTTGTAAGTAAAATAGCGGAGAGAATTTTGTATGGATGAAACTTGATAATTGTCAGCGAACTACGATAAGGCCTGTTTATATAGAGCGACAAAGAACAAAGACGTCTAGTAACACAATTTTGATGAAAGATATGCATGTCTTCAAACAACAGAACGTTAAAACGACTTGAACAGATAAAAGTAAAGAAAATATTGTTGGCGGTAAATTCCATCCGTCGGACGATAAGATTAGGACTAGTTCACTGGTTAACTTTGTTAATTTTCAGCGTTTTACTACCGCGATGCAAAAGCTCTGCGATTCACTACAGACGGGTGCTGTGCTCGGTAAATAGGGTCCGTTTTGTCATAAATGAAGTACAATTTCTATTCCATTTCTAATAAAAAAATATCGTCACTTTTCAGGGAGGTTGTTACATACATATACATTAGGGTACTTCAAACAAAACTTTTAATTTTTTTTTCTAACTCTTACCCCCTCAAACGTTTCTATTTGATTTAACAAAAATCCTCGCCAAACATGAGCCCTATAGCTCAAATCTAAGGGGTCGCTATTTTTATTTTAGTTTCCCATTTAATTAACATAGGAAAGATTCTTTTTTGTTTTAAATTGAATTTACACATAATTTACGCAATTTTTTCCAAAAAACCGTTTCATATTCTCAAAGTTGAGTCTTTGAGCTTTACAAAACTCTAAGACAAAGTATGATTATCTTTACAAAAAGACTAGTTACAGCCACTTAAAAATTACTAAATTTTGAAATTTGAAAAACTAGCTTGCAATTTTTTTTGCATAATCCTCAAAATTTTTAATCAAACTATTAGTCAGTATTGTATTTTTATATATTACAAATTTCAAAACTTTGAGGATATGAAATTTGTTTTTGACCATTAGCAATTTTACGAATTATACTGCATTAGGTATTCTTTTAATAAATGACTAGCCGTGGAACCTCGGTGCTAAAACATAGACCCCCCAAGGGCCCATAGACTCCAGATTAACAAACCCCTAACTGGAAGGAACTATTTTCAGTGAAAAAACAGATACAAAGGCGATGTTAATTAAGGATAATTAAATAAGTTTTATACGAAACCAATTGTTATCATCAAATGCATGTGTAATTATCGAAAATTTATTCATTAACGATAAAATAACTGGAGGCATTTTAAGCGAAGAAAAAAGTGTCGCTTTTAATAAGAGTGGAGCTTGCAGCGTACGTAGCCATTGCTTACTATTCTTGCCGGGGAGATAGGTAGGCACCAATATTAATGGTCGCAACGTTCATTATCGATAGATAATAATCCTGCCTTTTCCGTATAATAAATTGCTGCAAACAACTAGCTACATATCACGTCTGGCTTCTCATAATTTATTTCCTTAATATTTTATATCTTTGGGTCTTTCGCCGGGCAGTAACATCGCGAATTCTTCTACAATATTAATTCGTACGTTAGTTGTAGGTACATCGAACGAACGTATCGATCGGTCGGAGGTTTGGAAATTTACCGTCGCAATCTACATGCTGATCGTATGAGTAATAAATATCGGAGAAGTGACCGTAACTCATAAAAAGTATTAGAGCAGCAATAACATTTATTACAAGTTAGGATTAACATCCAAGTATAAATTTAGCGTTTGACAGCCAAGTTGTATGTAAAGTTGCGGAAGATAAGGCAACTGCCTGGGTGGCTTTGCCAACTTTGAAGATCTTGTAGAGATAGAGGACTTGCGTAGACTTATACAATATGTATCGTGTATATATACACGTATACACATGTACAATCTTACCTGTGTTTGTGGATAGATAGATACACGCTGGCCTACGTAAAGACGTCAGAATTTATCACAACTTTGGAATCCATACAATAGCCGGATATAAGATAACATTACGTCTCGGCGTTTTCCCTACATAACCTTTCTTGTAAATCTCGATTTTCGATCAGAAATCGGTTGTGAGCCTGTACATTCGACCGACGGTGCTCGGATTAAACAAGCCTTTTAAAAATTATGACCGAAACGTAATACCAAAAATTCTATTCGCATAAAATTTTATTTTTCACTGTTGTATACGACATACCTATAGCTTAAAGCCCACAACGGGTACTCTAATAGCAGCTATTTCAATATTATATAGGCTCCTGTAGGATAGTCAAACGAAAATGTACCTACAAATGGTCCAAGCCATAATGTCCCAATGAAGCGAATTTCTATGTTTACTTAATTAGCGCCTCAACCATTTCATAAAATGAATTTATTTGTTTATATTGAGATACGACTACTACACCATGTTATACAGCAACGAATTATATGATAGATTTATGTTGAGATATAACTACTTTAAAATATTCATCATCATAAGGTCGTCAGTCCTAAGACTGGTTGGACACACATCTCCACTCCTACCTAACCGAATGCAAATCTTCGCATTTCCTGAAAACTAGAACAACAAATATCCTTAACTATTTCGAACAGTAATCTAATCTACGTCTACCTCTACTCCACCTAACTCCTGTAACTCCTAATATGTCTCTGACTAGACCTTCATGCCTGAGAAGGTGTCCTACCAACCTATCTCGCCTATTTTTTATTGACTTCCATAGAGTCCTCTGTTCTCCTATTCTTTCCAATACCTCTTCATTTGTAACCTTTTCTACCCACGATATCCTCATCATTCGCCTGTTACATTTCGAACGCTTCTAACCTTTTCTTTTCCACCTTGACCACCGTCCATGTTTCGCACCCATAGAGCGCCGAGCTCCATACATACATCTTTAACAACCTTTTTCGAATTTCTAAATTAATCGTTAGCAAATATAGAAGTAACTTCTTTTTATCGAAGGCGACTCGACCCTGCGCTATCCTTTGCTTTATATCTCTACTACTCCTTCCGTCCTGACTTATATGACTTCCTAGATACCTAAAATAAGCCAGTTCTTCTAATTTTTCGTCTCCTATCTTTATATTCGCTCTTTCTCTACTTTGACTAGTCAACAATTTGGTTATAGTTAATTAATAATCTAATAGTATAATAATAATCCTTGCCTACCCTATTAGATAACTGGAGAACGTAGGAATGACAGGGAACTATCACAGGGAGAGTGAAAACGGTAAATGTCTCACCCCCCTACATGTTCGTAATCTTGAATTCGACCCCCGATTATTAATTCCACTACTTAAAAGGTAGTTAACCAACACAGTAGGTAAGTAGGTGTTGGCATGCAGTTTTAAATAAACAAATTAGATGTGCCTGTGATCTAAATCAGTATTTCTGGATACTATCTAACAATAGGCATAGAAATACAGAGACGAATTATAGAGTGTCTTTATAGACGAAGGCTTAGAAGCCTCCTAGGGTAGGATGGATGGTGCCTAGGTTTTATTGGCTATACCTCTTTAGTCAGCAGATATTTAGGGTTTTAATTTCATTGTTTATAGTAAGATTGTGTTGCTCTCTTGTTAGTTTTATTTAATGTTCAAACTTTAAGCAACTATGTTATTAGTTTTCTTATTACTTATATCTTATATAAGGAGAAATCCTGACGCACACACACATCACGCAACAGAGAGTTTCGCAGGAAACGTGCTTATCTTACTCAGACAGGATGTGCATCAGTGATAATCATCTTTTGTTTATTATCAACATATTACGACAATGGTTAATGCAACTGGTTTGCATTTCCTTTAGTTCCACTCTACATCAGTTTGATCTACATTTAATCGAGAAATATGCGAATAAATATGGTAAAGAATTAATTTTATTATCATGCTCATTTAATTAATTTAAAAGAACAGAAGAAGTAACTGGGGCGAAGATACACTTCTTGTCTATAACAATCATAAATGCGTCAAGTAAGAAAAATAGACAAATTGACATAGCAAACATAAATGGACTAACAAATTTTGTTCGTTATAACCGGACGTTCGTTCGCGCGTCTAGAGAATCATAGAAGAAAATTACTAAAGACAATCTAAAAAATGTAGTGTACCTATGTACGTATGTACTCAATAATTTGTCCTGTGAAACAGTCAGTTGTTTTGTTTTGAACGTAGTTTTTAATAATAGTTTGTTTCTCTATATTGCCATACAATTCCCCGAACGCTTGAACCCTATAACCGAAGATTGACTGGTGAAAGGAAGAAATGAAGAAGCGTGACCCACCGTATGATGATGATGATAACCAATAACCTTAAACAATTGACATATTATTATATTAATTTTCATAAACCTTCTGAGAGACTTCAGATTTCTAAAAAAGAAAACTTTCGTTAATTAGGTGATACTTTATTAGGTGAGACAGGACTCGCGCCTACAACTCCTTTGCAATATTGTCACGTCCGACAATGATTGCACCTCCTACCTGCTTATATTACGTATACTTATACGTATATATATTCGAATGTACATAGGTATGTGTATTAATTTAGATCGAGAGCATGGCAAGCCGAATGGCAATTATTACACTTAACACCGACAGAAGCGTGAACTGTTAAACTACGTATTTCTACCGATAACGATCTTAATTTATTAAATTTGTAATGACAGGGTAGGTACCGGATTACAGACAGGATATGCCATATGTTTCACGTGGCTCCATTGTTTTCCTGCCGAAAAGATAGACTGAAAGATAGCAATGGTAGGTGTGGTTCGATCTTGAGTCAACACTAATGCTTAATAGACAGCGATGATGGAACAAACTATAAAAAATACCCGTTTATAATGTGTTGCTATTAACAACTAGAGCACCTGCTTCGTCGAAACGGGCCTCCACATTTACTATTTAAACTTTAACACAGCAACAGAGATTATGATAAAATCTGAACAAATCGGTGCAAAATTTTCAACAACTAATGACGGAATAAAATAATTCGAAGTGGTCTGTATTCTGTTGAAACTGCCAGACGCGGATCGCGATTTCGATCTTTTTGGATCTCTTCAGCGCGTCGCAGGCAGCTCCGACAGAACACAGACCAACTTTTACCTGCTGTCTTAACAGTGCGTTTTAGAAAATACTACAAATGGCGCGGTAAACGCCATCTGTAGCACGATGCTACATTTTAGGATTACGTATGCATTTGTAGTATTTTCTAATGACGGAATACTTATTTGATACAAACTTTTACCTGCGGCTTCGCTCGCATTGATGTCCTGAATACGCGTCAAAGATCATCGAAAATACAATAATTTGCTAGATAATCGTGACCAGGATCATCAGGACAAACGTAAAGTTTCTAATTTCCTAGNTAAGTTCGCCGAATGGCGATATAAATCGTTTATGTATCTAATTAAATAGTCTACAACTTTTATTAATACATTTCTTCACGTATCAAGAGGTGAAAAAGAAGGCAGAAGCCAAAGGAAATTGGCGATTGTTGATTGAGTAGTTAAGGCGTGAAATCGTAATAAATAAACAAACTTACATTCGTACTTATATATAATAAAAACGAATAATGCAAAATTTTCCTTTGCATTCAAGAAATTAAAATGCAAACTAAAAGAAACAAATTTTCAATTTTATGAGGTTTCGATACTGGTATTGTATAATACATTTTTCCTATTTAACTATAACTTCTATTGTAGAAAAATCACAGCTTAAGTTTAGTACAAAAAATTGTGAAGCAAAATGCAATTTTCCCTTTTACTTTTGTTTAAGAAACTATTAGATTTGGTGGAGCTATTATAAAATAATAAGGGAAACAAAATAGGCGGTAAATATTAAAACGCAAATCGAAGGACTACGTTTAAGCATTTTTAAAACCGTCAAAAGGCAGGCACTCCTAAAAATTCTAAAAATTGTTTATTTCTTATTTGATTTTTAATATGCATTTTGCGTCTATTTTGCTAATTCTTAACAGTTCATTTTGTAAATTAGTTATTTGGTATTTTTTGTGCAAAATTAACTTTTGAACGCTATAATTCCCGAAACTGCTCAATTATTTAGAATTCAGCAAAAGCCAAAAAATTCTTAATTTAACAAGGGAAATCTCGCCACAGGAAAGCCTGTCGCGAATACTATTTGGACTCCATAAATCCCGCAATTCCCGGAGAACTAAAGATTTCTTTGAAACTTACATTATTTTACTTTATGAAGGTAATAACTATTCTGACTAAAAAGTGAATAATATCCTTTCATCAATAAAATTCGCTAAGTTTGTATCTACTGATTTAAAATTTCGAATATCATCAAAGATACTATTATCATTATCATATATACAAAAAACAATTACTCAGAAAAATTTTTAATTTTCTATTATTTGAACTAAGTACCCAATTTCCAACATTTTTCCACTTGTGATTAACCAAACAAAGCACTCATGTACAGTAATTTAGGAGACACTTGTGAGATAACATTCAGCACGAATTCAGTTAACGATTTGATTAAAAAATTAAAAACCTTATTTGCTTCATTAAAGCGATAACAGCACGTGCAGTTACAGATACAGATCGAATATTGCTATCGGTTGTGTTATCATTTCGTTTGTTCTTTATTAACTTGTCCTCTTTTTATTACACTACAAAACCGATGAAAATATTATAAATAAATTGTTGTTCTGTCGATAAATGCTAAATGGAGTAGCCAAATTCTGCTGCTAATTCGTTAGGCAGAAGTCCGGATCTGGATTTATTTAGGGTATCTTCTATTATGGCATACTGTGTATTGTAGCGAGCACGAGCGTGTTTGTGTACGATCGGACACACGTGTGCTTGAACGGCTTATCGAATCGCCAAGTAGCCGTGGGCGCCTTTCTTAATGTGCGCCGTATTTGTAAATGTGTGTGTCGTACCTGCGTTCTAGGAAAGCAGTTAAACAGTTCAAAGAAAAAAATAAACGATCCGGATGTTTCTCGAGAGTTCCAGAAAAGAAGAGACGATCGCCGACAGTAGAAGAAATAAATTGACCGCTGCAGAAGCGAATCGAGAAATAAATAGCGATATATCAACAGTAGTGTAAATAAATAGAATAAGTCACAATCTAAGTTTAGTAATAATTTAATAGTTTTTAACTTCTTTAATAATTAGTGTAAATAAATAGTTTTTGTCGTTATCAGTCTTACAAGTTAATTTTGTTAAACCCACGAACATTACAGTATGACCCTAGTCAGGTAGTCACTAGTAGTTCTAGGGTTGCCAGGTGTCCCGATTTGAGCGGGACGTCCCGATTTTCAGGGTCTGAGGACGCGTCCCGATTTGCACCTGATCGGGACGCTAAATGTCCCGATAAATCAATAAATTCATTAAAAACCCATTATTATTAGAATAATGAAAAATTACGCATTACCTATTTTTAAATTTCTACTAGTCCAACAAGTCTCACTATTATTATGTAGGATTAAATTCTGACATAGGCCTACTTGCAATGTTAGTTGCGAAACGCAATAAATAAAAGTTTCATTTAAAAAACGTTGTTTTTTTGTTTGTCCCGATCTACAACCCTAAATCCCGATTTGTTTTATCTTCTGCCCCGATTTAAAACAAATCGGACCTGGCAACACTCAGTAGTTTCCTTATTTGTACACCCTACCTGAAGCACGACCTGTTAAGATTTATGTGACCTTGATATGGATATCTTTACTAAACATTTCTTTGTTGTTGTCTTTTCCTACTATTAACCAGTACAGAGTAACCGAAAGAAGAACTCATTAGGCGCAATTGTCTAAACAAGAATAAAATTGGTCAAAAAAGGTAATATTTAAAGTATTAAAGAAGAATATACGGTCTAAAGTAAAAAAAATATATACCGCACGTTAGAACAAGCACAACATCATCATCATAGGGTCGTCAATTCTAAGACTGCTTGGACACGTACCTCCAAACTTTCTTATCCTTAGACAATCTTTTAATCATTTTCCTAAAAGTAGAACATCAAACATCTTTAATTATTTGTGAATAATAATCTAATCTAGGTCTACCTCTACTCCTCTTAACTCCTGTTCCTGTTTCTAATATATCTCTAATTGAAAGAAAAAATTTGGATAGGCATTACCTAAAAAGTGTATTATTTGTTGGCTGGCATGAATAATGTACTTGGGGTATTTAGAATTAGGTTCCTTTACGTATAAAGTGCACCTTTGTATATTTATAGATGTGCTTTATTACATTAACCAGTTTAAAACAATCTTGATCTATATTAGAAGCTGAAGGGATGTTGATAAAGTTTCAGTTTATGAATGTTATCGGGAACGTAACAAAGTACGTACATATCTCATCTGGCGTCTGGAATTGGGTGGCAGGGACAATGTGGGTGGGTGAAAAGGGACCGCCCGGTTGCCACAGAGAGTGGATATTTAGATATTCTAATAGTAGCGGCAAGGCGAAGCCTCCCGATAACATGTATGCCACTGCTGTGTGCCATGCTGGGCCAGCAAGATAAGCGTCGCGGCGGGCGCGGAGGTCTGCAGCCGATAAAGACGCTCAGCGTCGCTGTTCTGTTTCTCGACTGATAGCGTCGATAGCGGATAGAGAAGGCAAGTGCGAAGGGTGAAGGGGGAATGAAGGGTAAAAAGGAAATAATAAAGCAATGTCGCCTGTTCCGTCCCGCCAATAATAAACGGTCACTTGGAACTGCTTTGTTTTTTGTTTAGATTATACTTTAAACATCTAGATAATAAAAAGGGTAAAGGATACATATAAGGGATGATTTAATTCTGTAGCTTTGTTTTTTTTTTTTGATGTTTTAATCTTTGACAGATAAGTCGTCAGCTTACAACGTTTTATTATTATTACCCTTCAATCAGCAATAGAATAAGTGTGAATATCGCTTAACATTGCCTAGAAAATGACATAAGTAATTTCAAGATTGAAGATTAGATCTCTTAGAAATTTCTGAGATTCAAAAATTCTTTAAATTTAATGATAAAACCACCAACTATAAACAAAATCTTGTAAACACTTCATGTTATAAAATTTATTAAAAATTCTTTGATAATAAGCAAAATGCTTCATTTATTTTAGCGTCACCAACTAGCGTTAAATTAAATTTGTAGTTAAATATCTAGCACATGTTTTCGATATCATTGGAAAACTAGGTTTTCGTTATCCATATTTTTACACATCCATTCTATCAAAAAAATAATAACAACTGATAAGTACTTAATGGAATTATGGTTTGTACATAAATTATTAATCCTTCCATTAAAAAAAAAAAAATAATTATGTTCAAAAATTGAATTCAGTATTTCCGCCAAATAGGTTAAAGTACCGTCTTGCTTACATGTTATAATTTATATTTACAAACACTTAACATTAATTTTTAAATTTAGGTTAAATAACTATTGTTTGTTTACGTACATTATCTATCAACTATTTGATGTAAAATTCGTAATTAAAAATAGAAATTAAGTCGTCGGCAAAGTGGTTTCATATTACGAAGTGATAAAAAAAGGGCAATTCTTGTAAAGGCAACGACAAGTAATCAAAAAATTTACCTTAGCTGGCATATCATATATATAATCTTAGACATGTCGAAAATACTATCAGAAACAATTGCTGAAATCTAAGTTGTCCAAAAAAGTAATCCGTGCTATTTCAATTAATCCTAGGTACCATTAGGATTATGATTTGTATCCACTGTAATTCGTAAATACATCAGAAAAAAACCAACATCCGTAAAAAAGATGAAATTATTTGATATACATATAGTTATGACATGAAACTGCCGGAACAGAATAATTTCAAATCGTTGAAATTTCTCGCTAGTAAGGATTACGGTGAAACAAATCATAAACGAACTCAAGTCAGATCGCAGTGTTATTAAACGCAACACATCGACATTATTCAATCATTGAAAATTTATGGTTCGCGTACCCATTCACACCTATTTGTTACCTAAATAAAAAGTTCAGCAACCGTGGATGCAGATCGATCGTCCGATTTGTCACTTGATTTTATTTTTCATGAGTAGATCCCATAGTGCAGGGTCGAGTCGCCTTTAATAAAAAGAAGTCACATCTATACTCGCGAATGATTAATTTAGAAATTCGGAAAAAGATTGTTAAAGGTGTATGTTTGAAGCGCAGCACTGTATGGGTGTGAAACATGGACGGTGGACGCGGCGGAAAAGGAAAGGTTAGAAGAGTTTGAAATGTGGTGTTATCGGCGAATGATGACGATACCGCGGATAGAGAAGGTTGGAAATGAAGAGGTATTAGAAAGAGTAGGAGAACAGAGGACTGTATGGGAGTCAGTAAGAAATAGGCGAGATAGGTTAGTAGGACATCTTCTCAGGCATGAAGGTCTAGTCAGAAACATATTAGAGGCAGAAACGGAAGTTAGGAGGGGTAGAGGTAGACCTAGATTAGATAACTGTTCTCAAATAGTTAAGGATGTGGGTTGTTCTAGTTCTAGAGAAATGCGAAGATTAGCTCAGGATAGGAAAGAGTGGAGGTACGTGTCCAATCAGTCTTAGAAAGAATAGGAGAACAGAGGACTCTAAGGAAGTTATTAAAAATAGGCGAGATATGTTGGTAGAGGACACCTTCTTAGGCATGAAGGTCTAGTCAGAGGCGTATTAGAGACAGAAATAGGAGTTAAGAGGAGTAGAGGTAGACCTAGATTAGATTACTGTTAGCCAATAGTTAAGGATATGGATTGTTCTAGTTTGAGGGAAATACGAAGATTAGCTGAGGACGACCTTATAGGGGTGGGTGAAGTAGATCCTATATAAACGACTCAAGTACTACTATCAATACCAAAAAAAAAATGAACAAATGTAACATGAGAGATAAGTGAGGGTAGCAATTAGCAGAAGGGAAGATCTAATAATGGCTAGAAGATGTCACGTAGGTGGACAATATGAACATGACAACTGTACCACTTTCAGGCAGAAATCTTCAAGTTCAAGATTATACTATTAACACCCGATCGAAGATAAGTCACATTTCCTCGTTGGCCTACTTGTCAGGAAATGGCTGCACATGCATTTTATTCGACGATATGCACCACACACCAGGGCCGAGACGACGACGCCGATGCCACACGAGGCGCCTGAGTACCATCGATTATATTTATTGCTCAAGTTGCTGGCAACTTTTATTGTTCTTGCCACCTTCCACATGTTTTATCTTGAAACTTACAACACGAGATCGTGCCGGAGTTACAAGTTCGCTCACTTCGACTCGCTTCCTTTTCTCCATGCTCTCTAGCCCCGAGATCAAAACTTATGACATAGTGCAATGTTTTACGTATAATGCACCTACATACGTACGTATGTGTGTACGTACACTGCGCGAATCTGGTCGAACCATCTTCGGACAACAAACATCTTTAGTGATCACTTTTTGGCCTCAAGATATATACAATTTAGATCGGTTCTCGCGACTACAGTTGCTTTCTCAGGAAAATATGTAATCAATAAATTCGAAGATGCCACGTCACAGATAGACACCCATAAAACAGTTAAAAACTTATCAGCGTCAAATCAGAAATGCGAAAGTAGATTAATACAGTAAGGAAGCAATCAAGTGTCACGTAAGCGGAATTTTACCGATTTTAAATTTCCCCTTTATAAAAATACTAAATAATCTTCGCAGTATGATGCGTGGTGAAATGTAAAAGCTCTTTATTCGCGAGGTATACGTTCCATAAATATGCCGCGAATACAGAAACCGTGGATATGGAATGGTTATTAGTATGGAATCATAAGGGATACATACGTTCTACGGTTCCAAAATAAAACCAATATGTATCGGAATAAAATCAATTTATTTATATAATTCGCAATTAAAAGTAATCGTCGTTTAGGCCAATAAGCTTTAGGCAAGGGTTTAAAAAAATTGTTTTTTCTTGTTTTGAATTTTGAAATTAGTCCACTCTGTTACATCTTTTGTAAAAGTCGCCTCGGCACGAGGCACCACTACACACTAAAAAGAATCCGGACGATACATTAAGGGGATTCAGTAGTACACGCGCCGTAGAGTAAAAACATGATTATCGGTTCTAGATACCATGAGTTTAATGTTTGGAACAGAGGTTCGAAATTTTGTAGTAAGATTGATAAAGCTTTGTTGTAAAGCCTGTCGAAGGACATTTTTTAATTTTTTATTTTCTACTGGAAATACGTGTCCTACAAGAAGCATCAACTTTAAGCACTTGTAAAAGCTTTTAATGACCATATTATTGAAAACCAAAAACGTACCGAGTTAGTGTGAACCTTTGTCTGTTACCATACCAAAAAATCACATATTTATCTCGCAGCGTTAAATCACAATGTTTATGATAGAAACCTAAGTTTTCGGAAAAATCAATCTTCTTAATAAATGACACCGAATCTTTTTCTATTTACCGATTCTATCCGTGAATAATGAAATTTTTAACCGCGATTGCCGATTACTCCTCGATGGTATATCCGAATTGTGATTTTATTTTTTTGGACTGTAGACAGTCTCACGATGGTCATTTTAGCACATAATTCGTTAATTTATGATTGAGAAACCAGAAAAAAAAATTTACTGGTGATTATTCCTCCATTACAAACCTGCTAATGACTGTGCATTTACATTATGCCAAATTTGAACTATATCCGTAAAGTCGTTAATAGAAGAAGGGTGTCAACCGAAAGTCCCGAGTCGGGAAAGAATGGAGTATCGTTCGACTTCGGCTTCGCCTCATCCCAATTAAGAAAATTATTTTCAGAGAAAAACGAAATATCCTCACTCTAATCCGCATCCACATTCTTAACCTCACTAAAGTTCGCATCCGATAAAGAATATCGATTACAACCCTAATTACAATTAGGGCAGGTATTGTCAAATTTCGATATAACGAATTGAAATTTGAAAATAGTTTTAGTCAGTCAGAAAGTGCTGGCGTCTGGAGCAGCTGTAAAAACAAATTAATATTCCATTTCTATCTTAAGCAGAGCGAGCTAATTGAATCCACAAACGTGTAAATCGTTTTGTATTTAGCAAGCGAGAAACCGAAATTTATGGCAGCAGATACGTAATGTATTTGCATGAGAATATATAAATCAGTTGTAAAGAAGCAAATGTATGAACCGGCAGAGCGTGATTCACATTACCGACTGAGCTGGCGCGATATAGGAAGGAACATCTCTCATAATCATTTTTGCCAAGCCATTGTCATATGATATATACTCCGTCGCTATCTGATCCGGCTTATCGTCTTCTACAGGGATGTTATTACGTTTACGTACCTACACTCTCCAACCAACCCCGGCAAAGGATAATAACGAAAGGGGATATCAGCCTTTTTGTTGTTTTATAAATTACCGCGTACCGCTTCCTGTTCTCTCACGACTACACGACGGTGATGTAACGTTTAAGATAATGAGCTTTCTCATCGAGGATCCGCGTTAACGATTTAGTGAAGAAAGTCCCTCATATTAAAGCTTCGAAACGTACCAATCGTTCTCACGAACGAACGTTCTTTTCTTAAATACAAAAGTAACAAAACATTTAAATATTTGTTGTGAGGTAAATGTTGAAATCGAGCTTCTTTACTTGTACACAGTTACCAATACCAATACTACATTTTTGTTTGTTAATAGCTTCCCTACGGTGAGCTATTTTTGAAGTTAAACTTCTTTACGCGCGGTAGTGTAAGTTCGTTTCATGCGAGTTGCTATGTAACGACATCATGCAACGGATGTCTGATAGTGGGTATCGCTTGAGCCGTGAGCGCGCTTCAATGCAACGTTCGTTACAGGCAACTCCGGCATGTATAGTGTAAAATTTAAATACAAATAATACCATTAAACCAATTCCTTAACCCCCATCCCGGTATGTTTGTGTGTTTGAAGAAGTTTCACATCAGTAGCGTGTTGTATAATTACACGTTGTATTGTTTTTTGTTTTATATCTGTTGTACTTTTTAAAAAACTTAGTGTTTTCAAACTAAAGCACAATCGACACCTACCCCAACAGTGTGTGAATACGAAGATATTTTACTGTTATTAGTGTAGATCAATCCTAAACATTCAAAGGTGTATCTTTTTGTAAATCATTAAACACATTTTCATTATAATATTGATTCGATCGATAGTATTCATTGTTTATTAAGAGTAACATAATGGGAATCTTCATATATAGTACTTCCTATAGGTACTTTGATCGAAACAATATTCTCGAATTATTAACGAAAAATGTATTTCTATATTTTATCTTTTTATAAAATCAAAAGTGTTTATCTAATCGTCACATTGTAAAAATTAATCGGAACCTTGAATCAAAAAAATTATCTCCAAAAATTTATACTTATGATAATTATAAAAATAAAACCATCAGACATAGAAAAAACTAAAAATTAATTAATATTTACATTTGATTGCGATCAATTTTATTGTAACGAAAAAATAGATAACTTATTACATTATTGATAAACAATAACTTGTAGTTTTTTGAACGAGAATTCAACCACGCAATGGATCATGCAGTTTGATGCGATATTAAATAAAAAAAACTTTTATTCTTAATCATTTTTTTAATCAGTATTTAATGCAAATCGTATCCCTAAAACAGTCCGGCCTTAATTCGTACTTTGATCATTAAAACTCTCTAGGATTGTTCTTAATAACGGTGAAAATTTCATAACAAACTAGCTTTTCGCCGCGGCTTCGCTCGCAGAAATGAATATTGTTTCTCCATTAAACCTGTTAACTCCCAATTCACCCTTACAACGTTTTAATTTTATGTAATGTCGCCATCTTAGATTTCAAATGCAAACGTAGCAACAACATTTCATCCTTAAGGGTTGATTTTTAAAAATTGCCAAAACACGTATTCGCTTAATTTCAACAATGAGCAACGTTCAAGTAAATCCGAGTACAAATAAAATACACCCTATGGAAACGTTGCAACCTCTTTTCATTTAAATAATAATATCAAACAATGAACCACAAATAAAGTATTTGCCAAATAAAAATTGCAACACCTTTTTACCTCCGTCCCCATTTGGAAGTTGAATTTTTTAATATGTCGAGATAGGCCTTTCAGAAATTAAACGAGAGACCATTAAGACCAAGTTTCAAGTAAATCTGACCACAAATAATATATGTTCCATTTAAACATTGCAACTCCTCTTCACCACTCCTTCCCCTCCAACAGAGATTGAATTTTTTAACCAGTTTCAAGTAAATCGGACCAAAAATAAACATGCAATCTTTGCAAACCCCTTTCAGCTTCCTAAAGAGGTAGAATTTTGTAAATAGTAAAAATTTATAAATAGTGTAACTAAAACGACTTTCTTTTATATGTATAGATAATATCACATAATTCGGGGTGTAATTATTTCAAAATTCAAAACGCCCTTTATTATTTACTAGCGACCCGCCCCAGCTTCGCACGGGTGTAATGCTGATACTGAATATATTTTTGTTTTGTTTAGATTATTATCGAGAGGGGAAATCTTAAATAGACAACCCCTGAACACATTAAATATACTGCAGAATGTCTTTATATACAACATTCACAGTTTTTTTGTCATTAGACAATACAAACCGGCCTCCCGGTCGGTACCGCCGCAACCGCTATGTTTGCATTTTAAGTCTGTAATATCTTCGAAAATATTCATTTAAATTATATGCTGTAAAGGGCCGTATTGATCTATATTAAATGCACAATGTATTTAATGTACTTAATTGAATAAGAATTAATGCTGTATTGCTTAAAATCGCTTCGTAAATAAGTCATTATTTCTCATAAAAAGTAAAGGATAAAAAATGGTTATTGTGGGTTATCCCTAAGAGATAGACATATACCATCCCAGACTTTTTTGTAGATCGTTTTAAGATGTACAATACTTTAGTACATTATTTTGATCTATCTCGTAGGGTTCAGCCAGCGTTTGCAATGTAAGCGCAAAAAAATGTGTTTTACGACATCACATTGGAAACGTCTAAAATTATCAGTGTTTCTCTACTATATTATGCATGTATTATAAACATAAACCTTCCTCTTGATTCACTCTATATACTAAAAAAAACCGCATCAAAATCCGTTACGTAGATTTAAAGATCTAAGCATACATAGGGACAGACAGCGGGAAGCGACTTTGTTTTATACTATATAGTGATTAAAAAAATCAAAATGTGTTCCAATATTCCCAAAAAAAAAACAGAGATGATTTGTTAACAAAATTACCGAGTCGAATAAGTTTCAATAAAATAGTACACATTGATATATCGGGTAAGTTCAGTGGGATACAATATCCGGTCTTTTTCCGCACACGAGAGAGAGAGAACGCGCTCTGGTAATGGAGCATCATTAGGAGCCAGGTAATCTACGGAACTTTTTCTAACTAAGATAAAAATAATAAATCATTGTGGGGGCTCTATCCTGGCTGCGGCCTCTTCATGCAATTTTGATTGCGCCAATGCCAATAGATAACGCCGCCATTATACATCCCTGCTCGCCGATAAGAAATCCCTGTTTTTGTTATCGCTCTTTCTTTCTCTTCTTCAAAACCGTTGGCTCGCCGAATAAATAATTACTAATATCTACCGATTTTTCTATTGTATCGAGCCCACATACACAAAATACAAGTACCTATACGAAAAAAAAAAAAATTACCCTATTTCCTGACAAATTATAATTCAAAAATGATGGCCTACTGTAGAATTACCGAAAGGGAATGTTTAAAAATGCGAATATTTCAAATAAAAAGCTGACATTTGGGAATGCGGATGTCATGTTTGTTTTTTAATGGGGCTCTAATTTATTTTAAGACGCGGTTGATCGACCCCTGTGCCATGTCATTAAATGACACTGTGAAATTTACTTAGGTAGGTACTTATCGAATATAGGAAAGACAGTAATATTCACTAGAAACACACTATAATAATAATAATAATAATATATTTAATTTTTGAAAAACAGGAAATTTCCACACATTTTTCAAGGACGTCTAAACACGTTAGGATTTATGATTGAGATATGTTTAGATTTGCAACTGTGAGTTACGTGTGACTTAATGAAAATTCCTATTGGTTAAAAGTAAAAATTACTGTGCTGCAAAGAAGCTAAAGAAGTCATGAAAAAACCTGACAAAAAAAATTTTATTTAACGCTAAAGATTTGGATTCCTATGAGATATGAATAGATATAATAGAAATAAGAGGTTCCCAAATAAAGAAAACACTTGGTAAGATTAACAATGCTGTTTTTCCTCATTCAAAAATTATTTGTTTATAAAAATATTTCGCTAAGTGTCAAGCCATATTACAATTTCAAAAATTGTCTGACAATTTTATTACCTTTGTTGTGCAGACTTCTCAATAAAATTCCCTTCTTTGTAAGATAAGTGGAATCATTTCGGTCCCATTTCTGCAATCCGGCGTAATTTAACAGAACCATAATGAATAACGTTCACTTGAAATGATTATAATGACAGACACACCAACCGTGTAGCGAACCACACAAAATTAACAACCGCAAATTAGTTTTTTTAAATTTTTGGTAGATAAATTAATTCGAAGCACATTATTTCAGCCTGCCAAGGCACATACTGTTAACAAAAAAGGCGAACGAAGTCGTAGCGTTTTACAATACACAAATGCCTTATCAACGGCCTGTGAACGATAAGGAGATATTTGGACGATAAGGCGCAGATGTAATCAACAACGGCGACCGAACAGTTATTTTTATCTTCAACCACAGACAGCCTTTCGCATTACTTTTATGTAGGTAGATTTGATTTCAATTTTTTTTATACGTTACTAAATACAAACATACAGAATAATGTAGAAAATCACGTAACTGGATAGTAGTTACATAATGACAAATGTTCCGGAACATTCCAGAACATTCCAGAATATTCCGGAATATTCTGGAATGTTGTAGAATATGCTCTCAAATGTTTTGAACTGATCTAGAAATTTCTGGTGGGCGAAACTTCCAGCCCTTATATCTTCAAAACCATGCCCTTAAGATAACAACGGCAACCTTCTTCATGGACGGAAGATAAGAGGGTTACCATACCATATGACTCCCTTTTTCGTACCGGGACTTATTTCTCATTATTAAAGCATTAATGTACCTGCAGCAATTTTATAGTATAAACCACGAACTATGGTCGGGTGTGTAGAACTTTTCTTTTTATTATCGAACAGGGCCGCAGGGGGTAGTTCTGTGCACTATTGGAAAACCGTATCATTAAAACGGCGAATTTAGACGGATCAAGGAGCTGCATTCTTTGCAGCTAAGTAGTACGCATTTCATCATGAGTTACTATACTTAACAAGGATAACACGTTTTCGCAGAGGAGTAAATTGTATCCGTCAATACAAAACAAATGTTTTATGTTTACTTTTCACTATGGTCTATATTTTTAAAAATACTTCTTACGTATTTTATTTTTACCAATTACTACTCATTACAGTTCCTCCGACCTACAATCTTGCTCAAAAAAATTGTAACACATCTTCTGAAACTTGAAGCACTTAAACTTAAGAGACTTTAGAAGCAAAAACAGCAGTAAAGAGAGCAGAAGAAGTCTTTAGCTAAGGATGTGGGTAGTAGGTGTTCTAGTTTTCTGAAAATGCGAAGATATTCTCAGGATAGAAAGCAACTGAAGTGTGTATCTAACTAGTTTACGAACTGGTTATTACTGCGACAAAGGTTTTTAATTCTTGTATCAGTCATAATAAAAAATTTATTACAAATTACGATATCAATTGATTGTACTGCAATTATTTAACCATAATGGCTTCTCCAGGTGGACGAAATTGATCCTTAAACGTAATATTTGAAACCAAAACTACGTATCTTCATTTCTATTGTTCACACAAAATAAAGTTTCACTGTTACGGGCTATTTTATTTTTTTGTACACATTGCAAAGAGTGGAGGTGCGTGTCCAACCAGTCTTAGGACTGACGACCTTATGATGATGATGATGATTGCATTTGCATTGAATTTTATTCCGCGAATAACTAGAGGTTAAAGTTATAAAACAACACTGAACTTTGAAATAACGAATGAACTAGGTAGGTCTTATCGGGTAAGACACCCAGTATAGTACGTAAACTGTTTTTGTAGTAGTACAGCGCGGATTTCGTAAGCAGCTAAAGCTGAATCCGTCAGATCAACGGCTGCAGATTACATTATACGCGAAAGTTATCTTTTATTTCTAGCGCGGCGCATTCCCAGCTTGGAGCATTGTTAGTCTTTCTCAAAAGCCATTGTTTTCAGGTAAATCATTTTCTGATATTCGCGTATGCAATTGTGTCTCGCCTGTTTCGATTTATTTCAAATAATAAAAGTGAATTTCAGATACGGCGCGACCGACGTGACGCGAAACTTTCACAGCTCAGATTGTTCAACGTCAATATATTGCACATTTTTTAAATGTTTTTAATTTAATAACATTTTTAAAGAGCTTGAGAATAAAAATTTTCCGTGCAACATACGTAATTAGAATATCATAAAAACTTAAAAAAAAAGTATATATATACATACGTATATACAATTAAGGCGAATTCGGATGTGGTCTAGTCATGTTTAATTTCCTTAGATATCATATCATACAATTAAAAACGAAAAAGTTGATAAACAATTTTGTAGAAAACTCGTCACCGTCAATTTTGATATCCGAGTTAAGTCACAACTTTGATAATTATATAATTGACAAATTAGTATTGTACTTATGAAAATAAAAGTAAACCAAAAATACTGGTACACAAGGGAAGAAAAAGTAGGGAAAGAGTGAATATAAAGACAGGAGACGAAAGATTAGTAGAAGTGGCTGATTTTAGATGTCCAGTAAATCAGATAAGTCAGGGCGTAAAGAGTAGTAGGGATATAAAGCAGAGGATAGTACAAGGTCGAGTTTCCTTCAATAAAAAGAAGTCACTTTTATGCTCGCGAAAGGTTAATTTAGAAATTTGTATGTGTAAGGTGTATGTTTGGAACACAGCGCTGTACGGGTGCGAAAAGAAAAGATTAGAAGCGTTCGAAATGTGGTGTTACAAGCAAATGATGAGGATAGCGTGGATAGAGAAGGTTAGAAATGAAGAGGTATTAGAAAGAATAGGAGAACCGAGGACTCTATGGAAGTCAATAAGAAATAGGACACCTTCGCAGACTTCAAGGTTTAGTAAGAGACATATTATAGGCAGAAACGGGAGTTAAGAGGGGCAGAGGGAGACCTAAATTAGATTACTGTTTGCAAATAGTTAAGGATGTAGGTTGTTCTAGTTTTAGGGTAATTCGAAGATTAGCCCCGGATAGGAAAAAGTGGAGATGCTTGTCCAACCAGTCTTAGGACTGACGACCTTATGATGATGATGATGAAATCTAATTTAGCTCCTGAAAAAATACAATGGGGTATGAAATATCACAGAATTAATTTGGAAACAATCCATATACTGGGCTTGAATATTTCGGATAGTACTTTAGTCACTTTAACTCCTACAATTGTTCATGCATCATTGTTTCATATTCTTCATTTCTACGACGGGTTAATGCGTGGGATTTGAATCGATGTCAAATAGACTTACTTTTTCGCTGTTGCGGGAAATAAAACATAAACAGTGTTACAATTCGGTGATTTTTTTCAATTCCAATTGGAAACGAGATAATTTTTGACTGCCGCTGCAGAGTCCGGATGCTTAAAACAATGTCAACGGGGAGGGCTTGAGACAACCCTATCATTTTTCCACACGGCTGATGCTGGATGGACCCGGCGGCGCCTGCCAAAGTCCGATAGTCCCGCAGGCCTTGTGTCCGACTGATAACGAACCGCCGAACAGAGGTGGGAAATATATACGTGTCACGTGACATTTGTCGTCTCCATCGACGTCGTTTTCGCCGCGTCCGTCGCGTCGACGCCGCCACCCCGACTGGCAACCTTTGATATGTCACTCACTCGATCACACGTGGACGACTTTTATTACGCGCGACAAAATTGTTAAAAGCTCAAAAGTTCGCATAGCATCATCACCGTCATCCCCCCACCCCCCTACACACCTATCGGCTCCTCTTTCTATTCCGAAACTACTACGCCCGATTGAACCCGATAACCGAAAAGACATATTTTCGTCGATGTTTTGAAAAAAAAAATGGTAGTCCAATTTCATAATTTACACTCATTTTCAGTTTCCACATGATCGCATCTTATCGGGTTGAGTAGATCAATAACTGCTTGAAACACGTGTTACATTACAATATTATTGTTCTAAAATCGCAAAATGATAAGATAAGGTTACTCGTGATTGAAATGACGGAGGGATAACAAGCTAGACGATGACATTAGAGATTTGATAATTGATTTTTTTGAGTGGACTAAAATTTTTGCGATTTGTTGTTGTTCCAAAGCTTCGACATTTATTCCTTATCATATTGTCTATAAATTCTATTTTATTATCAGTTTTTTGGATTAACCAATTTTCACGACCAATTCTGACATTTTCTTCGATTCCTGCTGTTCAAATTGGATTCATTCTGCTCAGGCTTCACAGTGGTTAGTTGTTTAAACTTTATCTTCACTGTTGTTTATTTTATTAAGCATGTCCTGTAGGAATTCATCGCTAAAACGATTTTTTTCTCTTACAATTTTAATTTTCACTGACATCGTTATTGTAATCGCTTATTTTCGTCGTTCTATGAAAAGGTTTGTTCAACGACAGTCAGAAATCCCAAAAATAATATTATAGTTGAAAACTACACCAAGTGAAGTCTACCACTGACGGATTACGGGAAGGTGCAAAATACACCGTTAATACGGTGGCACATAATCCCGTTTTAGTCATGTTCCTTTTATATACGTACAGTAAATACACATGTATGTATAATTAAGGTTAACATTCATTAGAATAATTTCAAAGCAACGTAATTTTGTCGTATGAATATTTAATAGTGTATATATACGACTATTCCGTCCAATTTGTTAATTACAGAACGTTTATCTCTATAATTACATCATAAACGAATATAAAAATTTCAGGCGCGGTCTAATTTATGTGTATTTGTTTGTGTTTCACCTCGTTCCATGTTTTAGTTGCGTTATCAAGTGCTGCATCGGCTGTTGGGTGGCTACCACGGAATCTTGCGGAATAACGTCCTTATCTATCATCTGAGACCCTGCCTTCTAAGCCGACCCTTTGCCGCTGGGGCAGTCCGACGAGAAGTTTTCAGATAAACTATTACACGTATTATATTGCAAAGACACAAACTTACGATAGCTTAATAGATATTTAGATTTAGTTAGAAAATTGAATTTTTAGTGTTCTGTAGTCCGTCTCAAGAAAAAAAGGATCCGCTACAGGATCACTTGACCATTTTTTTTTTAAGTGAAATTTCTTTATCGGCAGTAGGAAGGAAGTTTACTGGGATATGAAATCGAAAAGTGGTAACGTCACGCGCCACAGCGTCACGCGTGGACATGTTCAAAAGAAGTTATGTCAATAGACTTCAGAAGCTAACCTATTAGTAGTAGAAGACCGATTGAACACGCACCTCCATTCCTTCCTCTCCTGGGCTAATCTTCGCATTTCCCTAAAACTAGAACATCCTACATCCTTAACTATTTGCAAACAGTAATCTAATCTAAATCTACCTCTACTCCTCCTACCTCCTACTGTTTCTGTTCTCTAAAATGTCTGAGACCTTCATGTCTGAGGAAGTGTTCTACCAATCTATCTCGCCTATTTCTTATTGACTTCCATTGAGTCCTCTGTTCTCCTATTCTTTCCAATACCTCTTCATTTCTAACCTTCTCTTTCCTCGGTATCCTTATCATTCACCTGTAACACCACTTTTCGAACGCTTTTAACATTTTCTTTTCTACCGCGCCCACCGTTCATGTTTCGCATCCATACAGTGTCGCTCTCCAAACATTTTTAACAATCTTTTTCGAATTTCTAAATTAATCGTTCGCGAGCATAGAAGTGACTTTTTTTTATTAAAGGCGACACGACCCTGCGCTATCCTCTGCTTTATATCCCTACTACTCCTTCCGTCCTGACTTATCTGACTTCCTAGATACCTA
>NW_020439074.1:1087134-1090476 GCF_000699045.2 Agrilus planipennis
ACAACCTTTTTCGAATTTCTAAATTAACCGTTCGCGAGCATAGAAGTGACTTCTTTTTATTAAAGGCGACACGACCCTGCGCTATCCTCTGCTTTATATCCCTACTACTCCTTCCGTCCTGACTTATCTGACTTCCTAGATACCTAAAATCAGCCACTTCTTTACATTCGCTCTTTTCCTACTTTCTTTTTTACAATACTACTTGTCAATACCGCTTGCATTTTATTTAAAGTTATCTTTGAAAAAAATACTATTATAGTATACAATCTAATACACGCTCGCTTAAATTAAATTTAAGAAAAAACATTGTTTCAACTTCAAAGAGGGTTAAGTATTCATTGTAATTCTGGCGGAAGCATTTGAAACTGGCACACGTGCCTAAATCCCGCATAAAGTTTACTGTGTTCAGTCAATAAGGGTGGCCCTTTATTAGAAGGGTCTGACTATCAACTTCCGTATCCCTCTTAATTGATTGATACATTGTCTTGTGAAGAGAAGATCAAAATTCAACGACTTTTTTTGCATACAATATACGACGCACGTGTTAATTCATCTTCAGCACCCCTACAACAAAAATTTGCATTTCTTTTTCAACTATCCAGTAGCGTATCTAACATGCGCAAATCATAAAGGAGTCCTGTATCTAAATTCTTAGAAGTCTTAGAAACGAAAAATTACAACTTAAAATAAGAAGAAACCCTTCTCGAAATCGAAACAAAAGATACTGATTCTGAAAGAAACTATTATTTGAAAAAAAGCAGACACTAAAAAAACTGAATTTTGAGTCAAACGAACCCCGATAGCCACTCGTGATGATCATGAATGGATCAGACGATTTTGAAAACAAATTTGGATCAAATTTGAAACATATGTTCTACATTCAATGAATAAAAATATATACTAGTAAATAAATGATCAAATTTAGGAATTAAAAATCAGTAAACCAGTTGTTGAATTTTTGCGACAAACTATTTACGTAAAATAGCTGTCATATTTACTAAATTTCTTTCTAAATAAGTATGAGCGCAATATAACGTCATATGAACGATATTTCATGTATTCATACATTTACAAAAATTATCTGTAATTTTATGACGACATTACATGAAGAAAAGTTTATGCAAAAAAATGAATTATTACGATTATACACAAAATTGCATAAACATGCCATAATATTTATGAAGAAAAAAAAGTGATTTTAATTATTAAATCTTTACACCAAATTTACATCACATAAATTGTAAATTTGTTGTAAACTTTTGGTAAATTAAATAAAATAAAACGTCTGACTTGAACAACCGACAGACAGACCGCCGGGTTAATTTCTCGAATTTACAGACATAAAGACAATTTTGTTCTTCAGTCATCAGTTTTCGGTTACACTTTAACGCAATAAGTTGTCACGGAAATTTAAAAAGTGTTGGTTGTTATCCAATAAGTTACAGTTTTCAAAAATGTGAGTTACAAAATACATACATTAGGTATATCGTCTCAATAATAACTTCATGTTATAAAATAATCTTTTCTTTTAGTTATTATTAAACATAAGACTCTGGAATTTTGTTAAAGCGTTAGTATAGCTTTTCAAAAGCATCACTAATGCAAGCTAATAATTCAAGTAATCAAGACCTAGTCTATGAAGATCTAANTACAATAAAGTCCTTAATCAAATACAGTCCACTTATACAAAGGTTTTCAATAAATACATAAAAAATAATATTAGTTACTATTCTATTCAGTAACACTCAGTGTTTCACGATGAATATACTTTTCATCTAATTATCGATAGTTGCTAATATAACATGAGTTCTAGTGTGCGAAGGCTCTTGAAACATGTGTAAAGTGTGCACTTACATTCGGATTCGTTGTTGGGTATACACTAGACTAGGTTATGGTAGGAAAGGTTTCTCCCCGATAGCCACTCGTGATGATCATGAATGGATCAGACGATTTTGAAAACAAATTTGGATCAAATTTGAAACATATGTTCTACATTCAATGAATAAAAATATATACTAGTAAATAAATGATCAAATTTAGGAATTAAAAATCAGTAAACCAGTTGATGAATTTTTGCGACAAACTATTTACGTAAAATAGCTGTCATATTTACTAAATTTCTTTCTAAATAAGTATGAGCGCAATATAACGTCATATGAACGATATTTCATGTATTCATACATTTACAAAAATTATCTGTAATTTTATGACGACATTACATGAAGAAAAGTTTATGCAAAAAAATGAATTATTACGATTATACACAAAATTGCATAAACATGCCATAATATTTATGAAGAAAAAAAAGTGATTTTAATTATTAAATCTTTACACCAAATTTACATCACATAAATTGTAAATTTGTTGTAAACTTTTGGTAAATTAAATAAAATAAAACGTCTGACTTGAACAACCGACAGACAGACCGCCGGGTTAATTTCTCGAATTTACAGACATAAAGACAATTTTGTTCTTCAATCATCAGTTTTCGGTTACACTTTAACGCAATAAGTTGACACGAATAGTAAATTTTTCGCAAATATGAAGTAAATGTGGCTATCGGGGAATTGATGAATAAGACTCGAACACCAATATTGCTTTAATTTAAACAACAAAATATGGCCTATAGTTCATAAAAGTAGTTCATCTTGATCAATAATAAATTACCTCTTTTCAGCTAATTCCTAATGAAAGAGTATCTATGTATAAAAAATCTAGATACAGTGTCGGACTGGGAGGTTTAGGCCTAGTTGTCTCATGAATATTTAGTGCCCCATATTATTAGCAATTATAGAACGTGTTTCTATAAATTTAAATATTGTTGAGGCTTTTAGAGGTTTTTATGATTTTTTATCACATTATATTGTATACGTTCCGAGTAGGGTTGCCACCCGTACTTTATTATAAAGTACTGTACTGTATTTCGACTGTGCGTACGTTATACTTTACAAGACACATAATGTTCGGTCCTTGTTAATTGTATATAATCATTGTGTATAGTCATTGTATATATTTTTGTAATATTTAGAAGACGTGCTGTAAGTTAAGTTTTATATTTATATTAGTTTACGATAGTTGTTAGTTTGTACAAATTTTTATTATCACTTTGAAAAGATTTATTCATAGGCACGCCTGGGAATCTCTTTGAACTGGACATCAACAAACAGGGATGGTTCGCAAATGTACAATTACCTACTTTCACAAACTTTTGCAATCACCCGCTGTGTCGGCATCTTCTAATTCAAATTCAATATTTTTCAGAACCGAATGGGCGTTACCATCTCTGTTTGTCGAAGGGCGTACCTACCCCTCTATATGTATATATTAATTGTACCAATTCAT
>NW_020439074.1:1091661-1143332 GCF_000699045.2 Agrilus planipennis
TTTTGTATATATATTTTTTCTAATTTTATTTCTCTTCCAACATTAAATATTTCTTCAATGTAGATTTTAACTTCTTATATTTTGCATGCCTTTGTTTTTCCCATGATTACTTTACGTCAAATTCTATACAGTTCAACCTCTGCAATTCTACCTATTTCGTGTCTTCAACCCTGTTTGTTCCGGTTGTGTTTGTGTTGTGTGTTGTTGGTACATAAATTTTGTTAATTGTTTATTATTTTTATTAATAATATTTCAAAAGACATTAAAAGCTTTCCCGATATAGGTATGGAAAATGGATAGGACATTTTTAGTCACGATAAATGAGGAATTAATCTGAGGATAATAGGTATGAGGATATGGTAGATGGTAAGATAAGAATATGAGAGGATAGAATAGGATATTATAAAAGAGTAGGATATAGGATGGATACTATTCTTGCTCAAAGATAGTGAAGGAGTTCCCTTGACTAGGCTACACCAGGCTGTTGCGGTAATAATAGACAAAGAAAGTCTCTCTCCCTGCTCGGTAGACGGGAGAGTTTCACTTATTAGAAAAGCTAGAGAATAAAAACGCAATCAATAAGAATCTCCTCATCATTAATAACCAACCCCACTACAATATACTTTACAATCCCTATCAATTAATACTCCAAACAATATTGAAAATAAAGTTTCAAAAAGTGACAGTTTCCAATGTGATTGATTATGAAGAACTTTTGGGCTTTTCTGGCGTGATCGAATTCTGATTCGCCATCATTTGGACACCCGCCGTGAACGCTTACGGAACTACTGCAGTTTCCAGTGTTTTATTCACACATCTTTTAGATTAGATTACTGTTCACATAATAATTACAGATGTAGTGTTCTAGTTTTCGGACTTCAGATTGACCAGCGACTTTGAGATAACAATTAAAGGATTAACTCTATTTGTACTAAAAATATGTAGGAAATAAACATTTATATGTTGATTTCTTTTACAGATTTTAACATGTAATATGCGGTGTGCGCTGCTTGGGTTTATAATACGAGGAAACAAACGACCAACGCAAAATATCTGGTTCAAAGATATTTTGGGTAGTTGACTGAGTCAATACATGTACCTGTATATCTGATTTGTATTTAAAAATTCTGCCTTTTTACTACTCATGATTATTCCACCTGCACGAACCAAAAATTGCTGATCGTAGTAGATTACAATTGGCATTTTTGTTTGTTTTTGCAGCCTGGCTCTTCTGGCCCTGCCCAATAATAACGATTAGATCGCATTCTGGTCCAACATTCAACTTGTTCATGAAGAAGAAGAAAAAACGAAAGAGGAGGCGGTATAGGAGATGATACATCATCGGACCGAAAGATCCTTGTGGCTTATGCTTGATAAACGTGTCCCACTGATTTAAAATGTTTTTAAGTACCAATTAAGTACCTTCTCTGCTTTTGTCTGTTTGTTATCGACCGTATGCACGCTGAGTGATTGTAATCAAATATAATTTATTTCCCTGTTTACCAACATACGAGGACCTCTCGGATAATAAGCGACTGGACGCGTTTTCTGTAGGTCACCATCGTCAAGTCGTTTGTCCTAAGACTTGTTGGACACGTACCTCCACTTTTTCCTATCCTGAGCCAATCTTCGCATTTTCCTAAAACTAGAACGTCCCACATTCCTAACTATTTACGAATAGTAATCTAATCTAGGTCTACCTCTATTCCTCTTAACTCCTGTTTCTGCCTCTAATATGCCTCTAACTAGGCTTTCATTCCTGAGAAACCGTCCTACCAACCTATCTCGCCTTTTTTTTATTGACTTCCATAGTGTCCTCTGTTCTCCTATTCTTCCCAATACCTCTTCATTTCTAACCTTTTCTACCCACGATATCCTCATCATCCGCCTTTAACACCACATTTCGAACGCTTCTAACCTTTTCTTTTCCGCCGCGCCCACTGTAAGCGTTTCGTACATACACCTTTAACAATCTTTTTCGGACTTCTAAATTAATCGTTCGTGAGCATACAAGTGACTTTTTTTTATTGGAAGCTTTATATCCCTACTGCTCCTTTCATCCTGACTTATCTGACCTCCTAGATACCTTAATCAGCCACTTCTTCTAATCTTTCGTCTTCTATCTTTATGTTCGCTCTTTCCCTACTTTTTTCCCTTGAATACCAGTATTTTAGTTTTACTTTTATTTATTTTCATACAATACCACTTCCATTTTATTTAATGCTATCCTCCTTACTGGATGCTAATACTGCTACATCATAAGCAAATCTAAGGATACTATTCTTTTGTCTAACTACATCTATCCCTACGGTTGTATTGTCTTTAATGATGTTGATCGCGTCTTCAATATATAGATTAAAAAGTAGCGGTGACAGTGTTCATCCTTGTCTGACTCCCTTCCTAATATTTACTTCTCTACGTTGCTGCTCCAGCTCTATAACTGCCTGTTGCTCTTGATACAAACTAAGCATCACTCTTCTATCTCTGTAACTCATCCCTACATTTTTAAATATATTTAACATCTTGTCCCATTTAACATCGTCAAAAGCTTTTCTAAATCTACAAATCCTATGTACGCACTATTTCCTTTCTGTATCGCTTTCTCTATTATTACCCGTAAAGCTACAGTGGTCTCCCGCATTCCTCTATTTCTTCTAAATCCAAACTGATCTTCCCCTAAGAGTTCTTCCGCCCTTTTTTTCATCCTTCTCTGTACAATTCTAGTTAAGATTTTTGACGGATGGGAAGTTAAGCAAAATGAAAATACATAAATAAAAATAATCACCGAAGTAGAGAACTATCCTGGACCAGAGCTGAAAAAAGCTCTCGCCAGAAAACTACAAGCCCACTTTAAATGGGGCATATTATCGACCCGAGACTTTATACCATCGAGTTTCATGTCTATAAAGGTAGATTCTCACTCTACGTTCCGTTTCCTTTACATATCCACTCCGTAAATGTTCCGTACAATTTAATAATATTCGCACTTGATCGGACATCTTTAGATCTACATCAAGGAAAGTAATGTTGATGAATTGATTTATTGATTTATTACACATATTATATGTAAAGCGGCCAGTGACTAATATGGTTAATTTTGGCAGTTTTTCTATTAAACACCACCTTCACCAACGTCCCGAATTTGTCCTTAAGTTACGTTAAAGGAATCGTTGAAAAAATCCACCAATCTGTAATTTAACCGATTTTCGCCGAGACGGTCGAAACCCTTGAAAGAAACCAATAGATAATTGTCATGATATAAAACATTTTTCTATTCCTACCCTGTGGTTCCTGTCACGTATACTTTTGCTTATATAATTACACTAATAGTAGCGACAAACAATAATAACAAAACTTTTGAGACGAGTTGATAAATAAGATAAATACTTGCGCTATCTTCGGAATTCGCTATTGTGTAATAAGATAGGCGCTTTGAAGTAACAAGTAAAAATTTAATTTATCTCTAGATATCGGAAGATATAAGCAAATACATTGCTATTTATAAATTAATAGACACGTGTCGCAAGATTAAAAAGCAAAACAATATGCTGTCGGTCCTTGAATATTACTATCATTTTTAATGAAAAGTGCCTCATGCTTATGCCTTAGCAAATCTAAAAGCCCAACAAATTAGGGAAAGTTTCTACAATAATCTTATTTTGCGTGACATAAAACAAAATTACGGATTTCACCTATCTTCGTCCACACCAAGTCATCCTTTTACTAAACATAAACCCAGTTCAAATGTGGACTATTTGTTAGAACGAATTATCGTTTCATTACAAACACTTTGTTGTGATAACAGTTTTTGTTATCTATTGAGCTTTTATACTACAGGTACCTTCAATTTCTAATAGGGATTTACCATTAATGGAGTCAAAATGTTTTAATACAGTAACAACTGACACTTAACTTGGAGAAATATTACTGTTTAAGCAACAAGCACATTTACGCGAAGTTTCTGTTTGTATATTTTGATTAAATTTATATGTTTCATGTCGTTCGGTAATGGATGATGAGTGAGAATATTTGAATGAGGCTGAGTAGCTAGAATCTTCATCTCCTTCACAAGGGATTTTATTGTTTCATTACATTAAACTATTGGTTTATTTTTCATAAAAAACACTAAACTGCTTTTTGAATTTCAACTGCTTATCGACGTTAAAGTTACCCTAAAGTTAGACACATATTAGAAGCAGTAACAGGAGTTAAGAAGAGTAGAGGTAGACCTAGATTAGACTACTGTTCATAAATAGTAAGGATGTGGGATGTTCTAGTTTTAGGGAAATACGAAGATTAGCTCAGGATAGGAATGAGTGGGGGCGCGTGTCGTACCAGTCTTATAAGACCAAACTGGCTAGGACATCATCATCATAAGGTCTAGACTAGTTGGACACGCACCTCCACTCTTTCCTATCCTAAGCTAATCTTCACATTTCCCTAAAACTAGAACAACCCACATTCTTAACTATTTGGGAACAGTAATCTAATCTAGGTCTACCTCTACTCCTCCTAACTCCCGTTTCTGTCAGTAATATGTCTCTCACTAGACCTTCATGTCTGAGAAGGTCCTACAAACCTATCTCGTCTATTTTCTATTAACTTCCATAGAGTCCTCTGTTCTCCAATTTATTCTAATACCTCTTCATTTCTAACCTTCTCTATCCACGGTGTCCTCATCATCCGCCTATAACACCACATTTCGAACGCTTGAAAGCGACTCGACCCTGCGTTATCGTCTGCTTTATATCACTCCTACTACTCCTTCCGTCCTGACTTATCCGACTTCCTAGATACCTAAAATCAGCCACTTCTTCTAATCTTTCGTCTCCTACCTTTTATTTTCGCTCTTTCTCTACTTTTTCTACGACATACACAAGATTAATTGAATGTTAATATGAACTTATTATTCACGATTTTCGTAAACTGGTCAATCCGCTATCAAAACGTTTTCTGCCTAGTAATTAAATTTACAACCACTCCCTGGCCATGCTACGTAAAATTTCATTGCACGTTTGCAGTTAACTGTTAAACACAGTAGATACACTCCTTTCTTAAACTAAAACATCTGGTAACCGCATTCTTCAATATCCGCTTTTCAATTCAATTTGAACGTTTCCTTATTTATGTAGTAATAAGGTAATTATTTGACTCTTATTATGGTTCCACAGGTCGCTGATTATCGCGCGGTTCGTCGATGCCACAACGTGTCGGTTATGTTGTTATACTGTGGTGGGTATACAAGTATACATACCTATAGGAACCTGTAAATTGAGAGAGAGGTTGGTTTTATTAAGTTGTTGAACACGATAATGCCGGGTTGCACTACGGCAAAGGTGTGGCTACTACTCTCTCAATTAATAATTCTACAGAACCAGTTGGCTTCCTTTTTTTTTGTTTTCGAAAAAGAATAAATGACAAATAATAATGGAAATAACGTTCACGCTAATTGTACAACCTCCTTCCGACTACTCTTTGTGTTTAATTGATTCTGCTACACGCAGATACGTGCACATAATTGACGCTAAACAACGCCCTGTAATCCTAAATAAAGAAATGAACGAGACGATCATACAGATAATTCCTACTCAAATTATGGTACCTTTTTTGAAATCGTTCACATCACCCGATACATTCGTATTGTACTGACTTAATTGACTACATCTGAACGAATGCCGCAGGCAGCTATCGATACGGAGGCGCCTTAAAGACAAAAGAAACTTACAAGAAGTTTGTGAAAACAAAGTCAGAAATGTTCAATATTAAGTGAGAAGTATCCGACAGGGTACAGTTGATACAGTAAGACAGCTGGCATAATATATAAAACAAAACACAATGAATTTCATTTATTACGACCTTGGTTATAGCGATCATTTTGCTATAGCGACATTAATCTAAGTCCCTTGAATTTAAGACATACTTTATTACAAAATTCATATGGCTATAGCGACTTATGTAACAGATAGTCGGATATAACGCCGAGTTCGGGCGTAGCAACTGTTTTTAATAAATTATTTGTAACAAATCCCTACAAATCCCATGCAGATACAGCTACCGGAGTCAGCCACCAGACACAAAGTGCTTTCTTATGTTTTATTTACGTCCATACAGATGGTCAGCAACAGTGCTGACCTTTACCGTTTGTTTATACTTATTAACCAGGTAGGTAGGTAAGCGTGTATGTTAAAATGGTTCAGTTAAGGGTTAAGGGTTAAAGGTTATTCTGAATAGTAACTGGGTCTAGTAAACATTTGAATAGTATAGTATAACTCCTACATGCACACTTATTGTTAAAAAAAGGCGGAAACCAATTTAAATTTAAAAAATGGTGAAAACTATTCATACGTGTCTGTATCTCTTTGCCTTTTTTACTTTCAGCTATAACGACGAAATTACACTGGTCCCTTCGTCGTCGTTATATCTGAAATCCACTGTACTGACATGCGTGAAAAGTAAAAAACGTTGTGTCTCTAGACATGTTTATTAAATTCAGTTTCCATTTTCCTCTTTATTTTAAGTGTATAATGTAGAATCAGAGCTAAGGGCTTTTTATGAATCCTTCCAAGCTTTCTGTACCAAACAAACCAAATGTCTATTTCTACGCAAAAGTAGGTATGTCCCGTTTTTTATGTAATTTCGAGATATTGCTGCTTAATATAATTAACTTCGCTGAAATAAAGACTAGGTACATTTAAAATCACGTCCTGACACTTTGTTTCTCCATTGCTGTTTCATTGACTGGAGCTTTTTGTGGCATTGTTTCAATTTTCTGCAACAGTAGGAACTATTTACAAAAAGTTGCATTTTCCTACAATTTGCATTTTTCACATCGCAATTACAGTTGAGTTGAATAGAAAACACAATTTATATTTTAAAAACGAACATACTTACTAAGTACATATAGGTGGAATAATCCTGGAAGCCGACATAATTTAAATTTTATCTGATGATTATTGCATGTCTTTTATCTCATTTTGTGTATCTTATCAGTACTTTATCTTCACACTTTTGCAGTAACTATTCTTTGTTGCCGTAATGAGCTAATACAATATAGCGTTACTCTTGTAGTTAGCTCGACATATAACATACATTTTTACCAACGCTAAAATTTCTCACAATATTTAATATTTATAATTTTAATTCGAAAAATATAAATTTTGTAAAAAATTTCTGTTGATTTTTCTGATATAGACGCTTCTTATTCTTATTATTGTTTCTATACCCGTATCAGTAGGAATGAAGCGGATACCAGGTTTGGGTCAGGTACCGGCGGACCTGGCACCTTTTTTAGTATCCGGCCGGGTACCGGATAATGACGCCGAATATTGGGCAGTGTCGGATAACACCAGCAGCAAGAATTTAATAAGTACAACAAGAAAACTGCTTAATGAAAATTGATAATTAAGATTGTATTTTGTCCTAATTTGTATTATTTATTGATTACTACCGTTTTTTTTAAATAGCTCTGTCGTGGAAAGAGAATACATCAGTATGGGCGAACTGCTGGTATTCAGGGTTTAATTAACGATAAGTTATTAGTATGATTTTGTCACCTTGCAGACTTTTAGTATTAATAAACATTAAAGACTCTTTGCAGTGGTTTCAACTCAACCTTCTCGTTAAAATTCCGCCAACCAAGAATTAAAATTTCATTGGTTTAGTGTTTAAACGACTTTTTGAACGGGACTTGATATAGTTTGGGACATTGTTAAGGGTGTAATTTAGTGGACAGCCAGTCAAAACGAAGACATGATCCATTAACAGCGGTTATTCGGTACTCGGCAATATCCGGTTCATCTCAGTATTCAGTTTTGAAAGCAAATCTTCACAAATAAATATCAGAGGAAGAAGTATACTAGGTATATCATTAATTTTAGCTTTTAATCATCGTAAAAAGAAATACCTTTTAATTTTGTTTACCAATTAAAGAAAGATCAAATTGACGTAGAAAAAAAAGCGAGACGACTCAACAACTTTTATAATCGCAGAATATATTAAGTACCTATCGAGATACTTAAGTCAACGAACTCGACATTAATTCCAATGTTTAATCTGAAAACCGAACGATTAAAAAGCTTATCTTGTTTTGAATGAACAATAGGTAAGTCTCATTACAGTCTTGTCTGTGTTTAATTACGCCTAATGCCAAAAATAATTTCTTAATTAAATGGAATATTTAGAATAGTTACTTGTGACGTTATTGTAGAACAAATAAGTAAGCAGCAGGTATAATTTAAATTGGAATTAAGTCTACTGAATTAATTTCACAAAAACTGATTTCAGTTCATAAGAATTACGTTAATTAATTCATACAACTGAAGATAAATATCAGATGGTAAAATAATACATGAAGAAAAAGTAGGGAAAGAGCGAATATAAAGGTAGGAGACGAAATATAAGAAGTGGCTGATTTTAGGTAAGTAGGAAGTCAGATAAGTCAGGACGGAAGGAGTAGTAGGGATATAAAGCAGAGGATAGCACAGGGTCGAGCCGCCTTCAATAAAAAGAAGCCCCTTCTATGCTCGCGAATGGTGTATATTTGGAACGCGACGCTGTACGGGTGCGAAACATAGACAGTAGGCGCTGCGGAAAAGAAAAGGTTAGAAGCGTTAGAAATGTGGTGTTACAGGCGAATTATAAGGATACCATGGATGTAGAAGGTTAGAAATGAAGAGGTGTTAAAAAGAATAGGAGAACAGAGGACTCTATGGTCTATAGTCAATCAAAAAATAGGCGAGATAGATTGGTAGGGCACCTTCTCATACATGAAGGTTTAGTCAGGGACATATTAGAAGCAGAAGTGGGAGTTAGGAGAGGTAGATTAGATTACTGTTCGCAAATAGTTAAGGATGTGGGTTGTTCTAGTTTTAGGGAAATGCGAAGATGAGCTCAGGATAGCAAAGAGTGGAGGTACGTATCCAACCAACCTTAGGACTAACGACCTTATGATGATGAATATACTAAAGTACAGTTGACTGGACAAATGTTTAACTAATTTCTAAAATTTCTAGCAAACAGCTATTTGCTGTTTTTTTAATTTTATTTCTTTTCTATCTAAGGTATCTTCATCATTCGCCTGTAAAATCACATTTCGAACGCTTCTAACCTTTTCTTTTCCGCAGCGCCTACCGTCTATGTTTCGCACCCGTACAGCCCCGCGCTCCAAACATTTTTGTTCTGTCCACGTTTCGCACCCTTACAGATTTTTAACAATATTTCGAATTTATAAAATAACCATTGGAGGATATAGAAGTGACTTCTTTTTGTTAAAGGCTAGTCGCCTTCACGCCATCCTTTGTTTTAAATCTCCACTGTTGCTTCTATCCTGAGTTATCTGACTTCCCAGATATCTAAAATCAGGGAATTCTAATTTTTCATTTCCTTTGTTTATATTCACTCTTTCCCTAAGACCTATCTTATTTATTAATAACATTACAAGCACAAGTGCTCAAAGTTAATTTACTCGGTAGCGGATCCGCTTCATACCAGATCCAAACCGGGTACCAGACCCATCTCTACATATAATTTCGTGATTTAATATTGAGTTGTAGGTATAACGAATGATGATGGTACACCACAGCGTTCGAGATCCGATTATCATCAGTTGAAATCGTTCGTACCTGTTTATTTTAAAATGTTTTCGGTTTTACAATTCGGACGCTCAGGCCGAGAGAGAGATAATTATCGGGCGTGTAGGTGTACTGGTTTGCCGCCATTTTTAACGACGTGAAATGCTACTAAACTGCTTTTAGGTACAAATTGAAGAACGAAATTAATGGCGTCAAAAAAACTCCTCGGATCATATAATGATTCTCGCTCGACATGTGTAACGCATACCTGAGTGTAATCGATGATTCGAAAATTTAATTGATCCTGAAAGCTCTGTGTAACAGGTCTGCTTTACATACATACATTTACAAACATTAATTTGTAATTAATTTCAACGAATCACACCACATATTATAAAATAAATCACAAACATGTGTGGATTATAATGGTCAAAACTTCGCTTATTTTTTTAGCTTCACATTCGCTTTACGTTAATATATATACATTTAGGCCCCCCCTTTTCTATGGGCATTCTGGGCACGTACCGATTTATTGTTATTGTGAAGAAATTAAAATAATTGTGTAATCAACGCGCTGATGAGATCCAAAAAGATCGAAATCGCGATCCGCGTCTGGCAGTTTCGACATAATACAGACCACTTCGAATTATTTTATTCGATTAAGCTAACGTGCCTATCACGTTGAGGTTGGCTACGCTGGGATTCGTTTTCAGCAAGTAGATATCCACAAAAGTGGACCTTGTTGGAGCATACGTAATCCTAAAATGTAGCATCGTGCTACAGATGGCGTTTACTGCGCCATTTGTAGTATTTTCTAAAACGCACTGTTAAGACAGCAGGTAAAAGTTGGTCTGTGTTCTGTCGGAGCTGCCTGCGACGCGCTGATGAGACCCAAAAAAGTTTCGACAGAATACAGATCACTTCGAATTATTTTAATTGTTCAATTAGTTTACAATTTTTCTTATCTACTCTTTTTGGCTGTTTTAAGAAAATAGACCTATGTCGAAACCGTTATCCATATGTGTTCAGGATCTTCAATAGGTTAAGGACAATTCTGCATACATTGCAAAAATTAGTCTCCACTAATATTTCCTTTAATTAAACAGTGTAATATACAGTCCACATATGTCTACCCGGAAGATCCATTTTAAATACATATAGGTGAAAGACATGGTACAAAATGTGTCTGAAAACCTTAATCCAAGGTGACCCCATCTCTTAAGAAGAAAAAATCAATTTGTACTTAGGTTGTAAAGGAAGCTACATAATTAGAAGTCCTGTAAACAGCGAAATTGATATAACAACCGTTCAGAGCTTTCAAAAGCTCACTAAAATGGTTTCGTTCTGGAAGAAGAACGTTTCAAATCTATACTTCACAGAATTAAAAAATTTACAAACTATACTCAACCATTTGATTTACAAATTTCTAAATGAAAATGTTTTTCTACCAAAATAAAATAAGCCTACGTTACTCTAGGATCGTGAAGATTTCTATCGGCCGAAGAATTTTTAGAATAGGTTCAGTAGGTCCAGAGATTATCTCCTAAATAGAAATAAACAAACAAAACTTTTAACAACATGTCTTCACGAGACGTTATTTTTGGTCTGCTCTCCTTTGCAGCTGTGGTAGGACCTAATGAGTGTTGGCGGCGATTTAATTACTTGAAAATGATAAATAGAAATCCTTCAAACATCCTGGAATGCAAGGAGTATCTAATGGCTCTAGATTTGAGATATTAATTTCTGGCCGCTTTCTTTTGCAAATATGGTAGTACCTAATGAGTGTTGGCAGCGATTCATTTACTTAAAAATGATAGTTAGAAATCCTGCAAACATCCTGGGATGTAAGGAGTACCTAGTACCTAATGGCTACAGATCTAATATGTCATTTTGGTCCGCTTTCCTTCACAAATGTGGTAGTACCTAATAAGTGTTGGCAGTGATTTAGTTACTTGAAAATGATAAATAGAAATCCTGCAAACATCCTGGAATGCAAGAAGTACCTAATGGCTCTAGATTTGACATGTTAATTTTTGTCCGCTTACTTTTAGTACCTACAATGACGACGTAGTCCTTGGTTTAGTACCTACAATGACGACGTAATCGTTGGTTTAGTACCTACAATGACGACGTAATCGTTGGTTTAGTACCTACAATGACGACGTAATCGTTGATTTAGTACCTACAATGACGACGCAATCGTTGATTTAGTACCTACAATGACGACGCAATCGTTGGTTTAGTACCTACAATGACGACGTAATCCTTGGTTTAGTACCTACAATGACGACGTAATCCTTGGTTTAGTACCTACAATGACGACGTAATCCTTGGTTTAGTACCTACAATGACGACGTAATCGTTGGTTTAGTACATAGAATGACGACGTAATCCTTGGTTTAGTACCTACAATGACGACGTAATCCTTGGTTTAGTACCTACAATGACGACGTAATCGTTGGTTTAGTACCTACAATGACGACGTAATCGTTGATTTAGTACCTACAATGACGACGTAATCGTTGATTTAGTACCTACAATGACGACGTAATCCTTGGTTTAGTACCTACAATGACGACGTAATCGTTGATTTAGTACCTACAATGACGACGTAATCGTTGATTTAGTACCTACAATGACGACGCAATCGTTGATTTAGTACCTACAATGACGACGCAATCGTTGGTTTAGTACCTACAATGACGACGTAATCGTTGCTGGCGATTCGGTTCTTGAAAATGGGCTGCAACATAGAACAACGTTGCTGATCTGTTCGAAGTGTATCTACTATAGGACGAGGGTATAGCACGATTCTTGATTAGGCCGCATAATAAGACCGATATATCGGTAATCTGATTGTCGTGATAAATTACTCGGGTCGCTGTTAATAGATATTTCGCAGACTCACGACGAGCTTGCCGCCGCCTACGCGTCCTCCTGCTCCTCCCACGCCTCCTCCTTATCCTCGTCCTGTTTCACCTCCACCTTCTTTTCGACCGATTCGAATCGTTCCCTTCTTTCCCCCAGTGCTCCCCTTCCCAGGTCTCTACATTCTATCACCTTCTGCTATCTTTAATGCTTCGACCAAGAAAAAGTTTCCTTCACTAAAACTGAATGCACTCGACTCCACGATCAACATGGCAGTAAAGGTAATGTATGTATAACAAATAACAATATACAGGTAAGGCAAAATTCTCACTCTATATATTCAGTCATAGAAATTACACCTAGTTTTCACAGTTTCTTCTTTATAGAACCTACTTCTTTATAGAGAATCATCTGGTTGAAGCTATCAATATTTTCTGTAGTGGAAATCATAAATAACAAAGAGCAATTAACGGCTATGTAGCCAACCGACCGGCTTTGTGGTAGCAAATAAGTGTAAAAAAATACAACGTGTAATTATACAACACGCTACTGAAGCGAAACTTCTTTAAACACACATACATACCGGGATAGGGGTTAAGGAATTGGTTTAATGGTATTATTTGTACACTATGCTTCGCACGGGTGTAATGCTGATAGTAAATATACTATAGAATGTCTTTATATACAACAATCACAGATTTTTTCCTCATTAGACAATACAAACCGGCCGGTACCGCCGCAACCGCTATGTCCCTGCATTTTAAGTCTGTAATATCTTCGAAAATATTCTGTAAAGGGCTATATTGATCTATATTAAACACACAATATCTTTAAAGGTACTTAATTGGATAAGGATTAATGCCGTATTGCTTAAACTCACTTCGTAAATAAGCCATTATTTCTCGTAAAAAGTAAAGGATAAAAAATGGTTATTGTGGCTTATCCCTAAGAGATACACATATACCATCGCGGACTTTTTTGTAGACCCTTTTAAGGTGTACAATACTGCAGTATATTATTTTGATCTATCTAGTAGGGTTCAGCCAGCGTTTGCAATGTAAGCGCAAAAAAATGTATTTACGACATCACATTACAAACCTCTACCAGTGTGTTTCTACAATAATCTCTACTCAGTGTTTCTCTACTATATTATGCATGTACTATATATATATAAACCTTCCTATTGAATTACTCTATCTATTTAAAAAAACGCATTAAAATCCGTTGCGTAGTTTTAAAGATCTAAGCATAGATAGGGACAGACAGCGAGGGAAATGCGTTGCATGATTTCGTTACATGGCAACTCCCATGAAACGAACTTACCCTACCGTGCGTAAAGAAGTTTCACTTCAAAAAAAAAAACAGAATCCTTTAGTAATTAAGACATAAAAATACATGAATATTTCATTTGTTAGCAGCTTAACAGCATTTATACAGCGGCCGGCCCTAGACGTAGCACTCAATCACAGTGAATTAATGAGCGTATGTTATGTTGGAAACTGCAACATTACATATTTCGGAAAATTCTTCAAATGATCTCAAATGTAAATTTAATGTTTTAACGACGTCACGGTAAAGTGGTGTAATGTGATAGAAAGATTTATGTAGAATTAACCAACGGCTGTCTGTGAGAAATACGATACTCTGGTCGAAGATAACGATCTAAAGGCTACTCAACTGTACCAGTTAATTGATAACATCGGAGCAATGTGAACCGATGAGTCTGATATGACAGCCGATAGGCACAAAGCGAGATTAAAATTAAATTTACCAATACAACAAAAAAAGAAAACGAAGAAGAAGCAAAAAACAAAGCTATCCTGTTTAAGGAATAATGGAAATGAGACTGAATGAATAAAAGTGTTTTAACAACTAGAAATACTGAAATCAACGAAGTCATGTCACCTTAATCATGTACTATAGGTATTCATTAAATATAAGTATTGCCTTCATTTAAAACAGTACAATAAGTGCTACCTAAAATTTGATGTTGTCTTACTATCCTTAAAGAAACTCATTAAAAAGAGACCCTTTATAATCAACTAACAGATCTCATCGACATATATCCACCCCGTAAATTCATCTCCTTGTTGAAAGGCTTTTATTTAGAGAGAAGTGGAGTAGGAAAAAAATATTTTTAGAAATAGTTGTAGATTATTAAAAGCAACAGCACCGTACGTCGTTGAATATTATTACAATAAATTATGTGTAAATTTCTGTCGCTTCTTGCTTCCTGTTTACTATATTTTGTAGCATTGCGGAACAAAAGTCTACGATACCTAATATCGTTTCTCTATTTGTAATAATACAGATCAACCGTACGAACCCTGACCTGAACTGGGAGGGTGTGGTGGAAGGCGGCGATGGTGGCGGCTACGACGCGGCGGCGGCAGCGACGGCGGTCTCGCCTCGATGCAGGCGACTGATAACAGCGGGGCCTGGCGTTATCACTGCTCATCAATCAGTCAGTTACTGATAAACAAACTCCGCTTGAACGCTGGGGCCGCTTATCAGCGCCGACAGTTTCAATCTATAAAGTCTGCTCGCTGGCTGACTCCATGGTCGGACGGTCGGTCGGTCGGTCGACAGACAAGCCTGGGTTCTGGGCTTCTCTCAGCGGCATCAACTCGAAATTGCCTTTTTCTCTTCTTTTCGTCAAATAAAACACAAATCGCAAACGACAAAACAAAACGCCAGTTTTTAATTCATGTCTAACCGTAAGGATATGTTATGTCCATCATCGTAAGTATCCGGAACTACATTCATAAATGCGGTAACAACAAAATATGTATACAACATGGAGGTTAACAGTAATCAAACTTAAATTATATGAACTAACTGCAAAGAATGGATATAGATATACTCATCATCATCATCATAAGGTCGTCAGTCCTATCCTGAGCTAATTTTCCTTAAATTTCCTTAAAACTAGAACAACCTACCTAGGTCTATCTAGGTCTACCTCCACCCCTATCTCGCCTATTTCTTATTGATTTCCATAGAATCCTCTGTTCTCCTATTCTTTGTAATACCACTTCATTTCTAACTTTCTCTATCCACGGTATCCTCATCATTCGCCTGTACTATCTTCAGCCATCTATTTAAATTAAGGATAAATAATTTTGAATAATTATTTTTTATACTATACATTCTGAACGAGCAATGGACCGGGTACCTGGTTTATAGTACCTAACAGATCTGGCAGTCTCTTAAGGATTCGGCTGGATACCAGATAATAACGCCGAGTTGTTACCATTTCTGTCACTTATTGGAATATCAGGTTTTAATTAACGATAACTGATTTTGTCACCTTGAAGATTTTAGTGTTTATAAACATTATAGGCTCGTTTCAACGGTTTAATTCAACTTTCTCGTTGTAATTTCGCCAATCAAGGATTAAAATTTCATTGATTTAGTTAGTTTGAACGACTTTTTGGTGTATTCAAATAATGATAATTTACTTGCGTATGTACTTGAGTTAATACCTGACTTAAATTGATTAAATATAAAATTACCATTTTTACCAAATCTTGTAATGTTAGGTTCCTCTTACCCTCACGCCTTTTTGGGCCAGGGGCCTCCCTCAAGCCGGGGGCTTGTAGCATTTTGCCCATTCTGCCACCCTATTGTAACGTCACTGATTACTTTATGTGTAAAATAATAAAAATTTAGCTTCTCCAATTTATTTAATGAGTAACAGCTAACTTACTTTCTTCTGTACAATAAGTCATTGATTAAAAAGGTGATATTAAATGATAATTTTAGTAGAAAATTTATTGATTAAATTACAAAAAAAAAACAGTTCCAACATAAGGGAAAAAATACTAATTAAAATGTGACTGCGATAGGATATCTATTTCAATTTGCGCCGCCTTTTCATATTATTTTTTTTTTCTCTGGGAACGTTCGGGACCGTTCGGTGAAACGTGACACTATCGGGGGTTTTCATTCGAAAGATGGAAACGCACATTTGAACATCAGTTATTCGAGGGCGAATTTCGAACGGCAAGCCGAGATCTTCGATAACGTTCCTCATCACAATGAGGCCAAGACACAATACTTGCTTGATCGGAGATATGACATAGCCGGCTGGCTGTATGGTAATGTATAGGAAGAGTGCGATGTAGCGATAAGATGCCCGTCGCGATAACCGAACGCTGCGAGAGATATCGCCAAATGGAATGAGATCGTATCTGGAAATGACGCAGACGGCTGATGATGCGATGCCGATGGAAGCCGAACTTGGAGGTTCTTTAAACCAACCAACCAACCAACCAACCAGCCTAACTATAATAATAGGTACCTATACATATACATAATGTACAAAAATATCCTTAACGTTTCCTACTGGGAGATACAGGAATATTAAAAATATTATGACGCCGTAAGCTCTTGGTGAAACACTTATATATATATCAAATGGCCTTTCTTATTTCTATTTCTTTGAAATTATCTAACAAATTACTTCATGTTTTGCTGTCCAAGAATTAAAATTTCATTGGTTAATGTTTAAGCTAGTTAGTCACATTTAGAAGACGGGGAAAGTCCCGGAGGATTATAAAGGGAAAGTGGTAGTAACCATACCTAAAGAGAAAGAAACGCCAAAAATTTTAACTAGAATTGTACAGAGGATGAAAAAAAGGGCGGAAGGGGAAGATCAATTTGGATTAGAGAAAACGATAGAAAAAAGAGTACGTACATCGGATTTGTATACTTAGAAAAAGCTTTTGACAATGTTAAATGGGACAACATGTTAAATATACTTATAAATGTAGGGATGAGTTACAGAGATAGAAGAGTGATACTTAGTTTGTATAAAGAGCAACAGGCAGTTATAGAGATGGAGCAACAACGTAGAGAAGTAAATATTAGGAAGGAAGTCAGACAAAGATACACACTGTCACCGCTACCTTTTAATCTATACATCGAAGACGCAATCAACGTCATTAAAGACAGTACAACTGTAGGGATAGATGTACAAGGGCAAAAGATTAGCATGCTTAGATTTGTAGATGATAAAGCAGTATTAGCATCTAGCAAGGAGGAGTTAGAGAAAACTTTAAATAAAATGGAAGCGGTATTGACGAAACAGTATTGTATGAGAATAAATAAAAGTAAAACAAAAATACTAGTATGCAAAGGAAGAAAAAATAGGGAAAGAAAAAATATAAAGGTAGGAGACGAAAGATTAGAAGAAGTGGCTGATTTTAGGCATCTAGGAAGTTAGATAAGTCAGGACGGAAGGAGTAGTAGAGATATAAAGCAGAAATAGGCGAGATAGGTTAGTCGGACACCTTCTCAAGTATTACAGACTAATTAGAAATATATTGGAAGCTGAAACAGGGATTAAAACCAGTAGAGGTAGACATAGATTAGATTACTCTTTACAAATAGTTAAGAATGTAAAATGTTTTAGTTTTACGGAAATGCGAAGATTAGCTCAGGATAGAGAGGAGTGGTGGTGCAAATCCAACCAGTCTTATGATAATAATGATGATGGTTAAGTTTTAAACAACTTTTTGAACAGGACAATATGGTTTAGGATTTGGGATGTTGTTAAGGGTGGTATTTAACGGAAAGTCTGCCAAAACAAAGACATGAACTATTAACCGTGGTAGTTTTACCTGGTGCCCGGAAAAATCACCATCCGGTGCATTTCTAATCGTTTTAAATAAACCATCACCCTGTACATTTATCAGATCATAAATTTTAATCCTTTTTTTGGTTTAGATAAGTTATTCAATTTTCTACAATGTATCTCTCAGTCTGTTAGTCAGTGCTGAACAGATTTACATTAACTGCCGAATGGGAAAACGAGAATCCCTCGCATTATCCTTGACAGTATTTATTTATGGTTCCAGTTTCCTGTTGCAAACATTGCATTGCTTAATAAGTTTCTGAAATAATTTTCACACATTTATAACTCGCCTTTACCCGTAATAACGACTATTTTATTCTAATAAGGCGACAATTCAATCCACATGTTGCTTCACATCCGATAAAGCAGAACACTTCTCATACATAAAGCCCTCTAATATTGTTAAAACATCCCTTCTATACCTCCAAATCTGTAATATACTTCATAGTTTTTAAAAACGAAAAAGTATTTCAAATGTGTCCTGTTCATTAAATACCACGTGATGTCTAAAACATAATTGAGTAGAACCTTGATTTCAAGTTAGTATGTATGCTGGATAGGTTCGGACAGCAGCTCAAACAAATTTCCTGTCAGGTATGTGAGATTATAAATATGGTTGTGGTTTTACACAATCCGTTTCACAGTAGTCAAGGTGTCTTGGATTATATGGAACTTGAAATCTAAAATGGTGTGACCACAGTTAGCCCATGCAAAAAAATTGGGTTCATTCCTAAAATTCGTCAAAGATTTTTAGAATCTCTTACCGTATATTATTAGTCACGAGCAGTTCTATATATGTTACGTATTTTACTAATTTTATTGGATGAAAATAAATAAAAGTAAAACTAAAATAGTGGTATACAAGGGAAGAAAAAGTAGGGAAAGAGCACATATAAAGAAGTCAGATAAGTCAGGACGGAAGGAGTAGTAGGGATATAAAGCAGAGGATAGCGCAGGGTCGTGTCGCCTATAATAAAAGGAAGTCACTTCTATGCTCGCGAACGGTTAATTTAGAAATTCGAAAAAGGTTGTTAAAGGTGTATGTTTGGAGCACGGCGTTGTACGGGTGCGAAACATGGACAGTGGGAGCGGCGGAAAAGAAAAGGTTAGAAGCGTTCGAAATGTGGTGTTATAGGCGGATGATGAGGATATCGTGGGTAGAAAAGGTTAGAAATGAAGAGGTATTGGAAAGAATAGGAGAACAGAGGACTTTATGGAAGTCAATAAAAAATAGGCGAGATAGGTTTGTAGGACACCTTCTCAGGCATGAAGGTCTAGTCAAAAACATATTAGAGGCAGAAACATGAGTTAAGAGGAGTAGAGGTAGACCCAGATTAGATTACTATTCGCAAATAGTTATGAATGTGAGTTGTTCTAGCTTTGGAGAAATGCGAAGTTTAGCTCAGAATAGGAAAGAGTGGAGGTACGTGTCCAACCAGTCTTAGGACTGACGACATTATGATAATGATGAATCATATCAATAGAGTTGTTGTAGTAACCATCAAGTTTAGGGTTCTTTCCTGAAACAACTCATTGTCCTTTTTGAATTGAATCAGAATCAACAAGTCTTCCATTTTGGGTGTGAATTAGTTATAAATCAAGAGGATTAGTGTTATTGACCAGTATAATATATTGTATGTGTTTTACTAATTTTATGGGATTTGTAATCGCCTTATTGTGGTGAATTATCAATAGAGTTGTTGTAGTAACCATAACCAAGTTTAGGGTTCTTTCCTGAAACAACTCATTGTCCTTTTTGAATTGAATTAGACTCCAGAAGTCTTCCATTTCGGATGTGAATTTGTTATAAACCAAGAAGATTGCTGTTACTGACCAGTACAATTTATTACTAATTTTATTAGATATCCAAGCAACAATAATATTCACGTGTTCTTAATGCCCCTATTGTGGTGCTTTTTCATCAACAGAATCGTTGTTGTAATCATACACGAATATGTAGGGTCTCTCTTGAAACGGCTCATTGTCATTCAGTCGACGAAGCTTACACGTCATTTCTCCAAGTTAGTCGACTCCGAGTCGCTAAGCATCATCAAGTCATCATCCAACATCCAACCGACGAGTTTTCCGAAGGTAGCGCGCCGTGCCGTCAACTCACCCTTTTTGTGCCGCGATACGGACCGACGCGACCGATCCACCACCAAACCATCCACCCGCTTAGCTTATATACGATACACATTTATATGTATAATAAACTCATCCTATTCTAGTCGCTGCTTTCCGTCGTTATCGCTACCTTCTTCCCGAATTAGTCCTTGACAAAATATTATACAAACTATGTTAGAGCAACCGACCAAAAAGATAACATTTAGCAACTACCCTTTTGCAAATGCATACAATTACGTTGCACTCGTGTCTTTCGAATTCTGTTCTCTTATTAACTAATGTATATATTTATGAAACGTCGCCATGATGAAAGGAAAACGGATAGGATAAGTTATCCTTTGTTCCTTGCTGTAATGATACACTACCACTAACTGCATTTAAAGAATCACCGATTATCAAAGTTTGTACACACATTTTCAGGGGTACAGGGAAAGACACCAAATATCTCTTATCCAAAAAAAATACTGTTCCCGAAGGATACAAAAAAAATAGTTTTATGTGATCTTTGACACGTATACTTAAGACATCAACGCCTGTGAAGCCGCGGGTAAAACCTATCATAAAATTTTGTGCACACATTATCAGGGGTACAGGAAAGGACATAGGGTACCTTTTATCCAGAAAAAAAATACTATTCCCGAAGGATAGAAATATTAGTTTTATGTAATCGCCGATGATGAGCTTTGACACGTATTTAAGGACTTCAACGCGAGCGAAGCTGCGGATAAATCCTAGTTTTCCTATAAAAATTATGTACCAATTTTAATATCACATTCTCATCAATTTGTCTTTGATAAATGGCATTCGTCTCCACGCTAGAATTTTTGATCGATTTTTAGCGATTAGTTTTCTTATTGATTTGCTTGCCTATCAGAACAGAACTCTGTTGATGATTTTTAGTACTGAGTTTCTGTAATTTTCATGTGTATTAGCAGGCATTAATAAATAAATACAGATTTATGAATCAATTAGCAGATCTGCACTCTTACAATTTAATGAACTTATTACTTATGCAAAATAGACATTTTTACCGACTTTTGGTGGCAGTTTAACAGAAATATCTATTTCAATATTCATTAAAATAAAAATGAATAGCTAATTGTCATTACAATTACAATTTGAAAAGGAATTCAGCGCTAAACACCCTATAATTTTAAAAGCAAATACCTAAAGCGAATGTTTCAACAAAATTAAGCTAGGACACAAAATTTACAACTCTTTTTTTTTCAATAATTCAATTGTGATCTAATTTTGTTATAAAAATGAAAATAATCCACTCACCCCAATTGAGACTTCCGTTAAAATAATCTTTCTTATAAATCTAATACATTTGTGAGCGAGGATGACTTCAGAATCCAGCAAAACTATCCTATATAACCCATCAGTACCGAAATCGTTTCCTAACTAGTATCTGTCAAATACAGCGGCACGTTTTAAGTTCTTTCGGCATGGGGTAACAACCCTCACAAAGGCCGCTTTGCTACACACACACATATACACGTTATTACACAGTTTAGGGTGATGTGGCAAGAAGAGGCGAGAGGGCTTATAATCACCTGTTGCACCGTCAGGATACAGAATAATTCTGTTCAATTTCGAGCGAACTTTAGAGCCATATTATTTTTTATTTTGCTAGTTATTAGATAAATTGTATGTAACTAAACAATAAAAAATCAATACAAAGTCCAAATACATAATTAATGGCATACATTAATTCAGTGGTGGCTAGGGATGGTTGGCATAGGGGCTGCATAATTCGAAAACAAAAAGAGTCGTGAAGATTTTTCACAACAATGATTTGAGAATTCATTTGTTGTCACTATGTAGCAGTAGATCAAGAGCAAACTAAACCAGTTGCTCACTTGTCAGGTATTATATAGCATTGAAAATGCCCGAAATGCAGCTTTCCCAACAGCCATTTTAATGCTAAGGGCTGAGGTGATCAATGACATGTCTCTGTTCACCACAGTTACGTCAACTAAACGGCCTGCTTACTTGCTCTCATTAATTAATGTATATGTATGTATATCAACAATCAGAACTAATTATAAAGTTGAATATTTCTGTTAGTTTAGGCTGATATTTCACCTATATCTCATATTATTTATAGAAACAGATTAAGTGATGATGGTACCTGTTGACGTATATCAAGCTAGAAAGACAAAGTTGTAATTCTTATTTCAAAAGTACATTAAAGTTTCTTCCTAATTTGTTACCAAATCCAAAAATTTGTTGCTCCAGCCGGTTACTGGATAATAGACGAAATGATAGCACTACATATAGCATATTTCGAAATAGAAATAGCATAGAGGCTATAGTTTGTTGCCAATTTGTCTCTAAATGATGTCTCTACATGTTTTGCCGCAAGTGAAACTGATCAGCATAAAATGATTGGAAAAACGTAAATCTCGCACTGCACACAGCGTATATAGAAATAGAAATATTGCAGAACAATACCTACAAATTAACGACAAATCATGGTATTCACAGTATTTTTCTACGATATTTCTATTTAGAGATACACAAAGTATAGTGCTATAGTGCTACCTTGACGGCTTCACAATCGATTTCCGCTGAGCAGCTTGAGATTCGCGACAAAATTGGTAAGGAAGTAGCTACAAAGTCCAGTATTTATCTGCGCCAGTTATATTTCTATATATGCTATACTTCATTTACTTTCTCTAGCGATTTGCCTCTTCCACTTTTTCATACAGTACCTGGCAAAAGTTTTGTTCAATCATGAATAGTAGTGCGAGTCGAAAAGAAGCGTCAAAGCCTTTAATATGTCTTCAAAGATAAATAAACATCTCGTTGATATTTTCAGTAGTAATTGGTACCTATAACAGCACATTTGAGCAATGCAATTGTAGTGGATAAAATGGTCATTTTTTTCGTGCAGTACTGTACGAATTATACGATCCTCAGGTTAAAAATTTGGCCGAGAGTTGTCTCCTTCCTTTTCTGGCCTAGTGCTGTTCTTTACTACTTTGCGCCGGTCAAACCGAAGGTCACGTCGCTACAGAAACTAAACGAAGTATATGAGTAGTGCCAGGTGGAAATATCAGGCTAGCATTACATCTATTTTTTAGTATCCGGCCAAAGTTTTTGGACATGGTAACAAACTAGCAACAAATTACAGGGCATATAATTTTTAGATAGAAATGAGAGATACATTTAGCAAGATATACGTTACCTACTGATAATTTTGATCGTTACGATTAGATTTGTATGCCAGTTACGAGAACTACTGTTACCAGTTAACGCCCATCTTAAACATGTGTATTATATTCAGCTGAAATCGGAATCACTCAGCTTGAATCACCTTTTTTCTTCTAGCTCTTCACTTGATTATCACAACAAATGCTAATAGGGTATCAATTATTACACCTACTTACTTTTTAATCACAGAAACAATACACATACCTTGGCAAGCGACAATCAAACAATCAAAACATTAAAAAACCAGCTGTGGAAGTTTAAAAAAGAAAAATAAGTATCAGAAATCCAACCACCAGATGTATATCTCCGCAATAAATACAATAGTTATAATTAGTTTCACTGGCAATCAGCTAAAAACACAATAGCATTGTTGTGTTTGGCTCGGCCAGATATGAAAATCTCGACTGATAACGAAGCGAACGGTCGTGTCGCGATAAAACATTTCAAAATGGAGTATTCGTGCTGTTTGTGTTTATCCTTATCGGCCGATATCGTTCACTGAATGCCTGGTCGCTGCTTATCATACCGATTACTTGCCAGGGCAGTAATTTTCACTTTCCCCTGCGCGCCTTCCAAATACCGCATTACTTCATTCTAAATTACAGGACGTAGATTGTATTGTAGTTGATACAAACACCAAATCGAAACGATAAAAATTACTGTTATTTAAAATGTCCATTGGATAACAGAAAATATTTGACTGCTACACCAAACAGTGTTATTATTTTTGTTTTTAACCTCCCAGTAGGCAGGTAGTATATAAAAATAATTGTAAAATGTTCGAAAATGAAATCCAAAATTTTTTATCAAATACCCTTTACTATGATTAAATAAAATGAAAATCTTATGGGTTCATACGGCTTGTATATAAGGTGCTGCAGAAATACCAAAAAAAGTAGACGCACCTATATTTCTATGACCCGTTGGTAAATGTCTAGATGATAGCCCCCATTTGGGGGTGGGTGGGATCGAAAGAGGAGGTCTCCCCCACCACTGTACCATAAAAAGTTCGTGGCGGATTGGGGTGGGGGTAGGGGGGATCGAAAGAGGGAAGGGGGAATCTAAAGAGGGTGGTCACCTGAGTAAAACCCCATAAAAAAATTGCGGCGGTCTCACCCCCATAAAAAGTTATGGGGGTTGAAAGTTGATTATTTTGACAATTTTCATACACTATAATTCAAATAAAATTCAATAAAAAAATTATTTTCAAGCGGGTGGAGGTGGGGGATCGAAAGAGGATGGTAACTTGAACAAAACCCGATAACCTAACCTAACCTAACCTACCCTATTGATAAAGATATTTAAATAATGTTTTATATAACTTTCTCAATATTTTTATGTATTTTTCCATTAGTTTTACCTTTGAATATTGTTTAAGAATGACTATATAAATATTTACATGCTTAGAAATGTATAAAAATTGGCATATTTATTAACTTTGAACCCTAATAACTTTTTATGGGGGCGAGACCGCCACGAACTTTTTATGGTACAGTGGTGGGGGGAAACCTCCTCTTTCGATCCCACCCACTGTATAGACATTTACCGACCCGTTTACTAATTGAAGAAAGAAAAATCACTCCAATGCAGTTGTATTCCATTCCATGGCTAAGGGAGGTCGAAGTTGACCAATATGTATATGACTATAGCATAATACATTTACCAGTGGCGTAAAAGCAAAATATGGTCGACGAAATTATTAGGAATATATTACCAACCAAAATACCATTTTCAGTACCATTCTACAAAATTGTACGCAGATATTTTAATATATTTCTCGACCCCTGGCATTCCGCTGACTTGTTTCTCGCTCTATATCATAGAAAAGCAAGCACTTCCAATTTTAGCGGTAGTTATGTGTTCTAGCCTGAAGCCTAGGAAATAAAATGAATTCCAAATGTTCGTACAACTTCAAAAATTCTCTTGTCATCCCAGAATAATAAGAGAATGCCTATCTAATTATTTATGTTAATAAAAACTTGTTAACGCCACTACAGTTTAAAATGATTCATGTAGTAATACTAAAGAAAAAGAAAGCGAAACAAACTTATACACTGTTTGTTTGGAAGAAAACATTAACTTTAACCTTTGGGTGTTTCATTCCCATCAACCACTAATGTTGGTGGGCGGGCAGTCCCAACGGATTATGCCGGTAGGTAGGGCGGAAAGCCCTCATCAGCCTCTTTTCAGGAATCGTGAGAATGGGTGGTGGTTCGGGTGAGATTGATGAGACGGACGAAATGAAGATAGAAGAGACTGAAAGATTATCTGTGGAATATTACTATCCCAGTATTTGCCTAAGTGATCCAAGGAAACCACAGAAAAACTTGGGCCAAGGCAGACAGACCCAGAATCGAACCGGCTTCCTTCCGAATGCTAAGCAATTGTCTAAACCTCTAGAGCACTAGACCATGCAGCTGGGTTGGAAGAAAAAGATACAGACTTTAAATAGTACCTGCACCATACCTCTGATTAGCCAAGAAAGACAAGAGTATCCTTCTCGTTCTCCTGCTAGGCATAGGGGCTAGTTGATTTACTCTGCCAGTATAAGCAATAAAGTGAAAGATTTACAATTTTGAATTTATAATTCGAAACCGGCAAAATTAAACTAAGTAAGTGGAGTCTACCTGATTACTACTAGTGACTATTTTACCCAGAGGTAGCCCATAGTTTTGATTAACACGTCCTTTGAAAACCCAGAAAAAAAAATATAAACTTATTCACCCAGAACATTAACATTAAACATGCACAAATCTTATCAGTCAATTGCATAGACTTTTGTAATTTAGTTAACTGCTTGTAAACCAACAAATGAATAAAACGCCACTGATAGTTATAGTGATAGCCTAATAGTACGTTTTTATCCTAGTACATTAGTGGAGAAATTAATGGCAACCGTGGACACTTGTAATTTTATCAGGAAAACGTGATGTTATCGGTATGACACTGCCATTAAAATAAATATGATGAACTAGATTAATTATTTAAATTTATGTGTCAGTTATTAGAACGATATCGTCGCCATAATATGAAACATGCATAGATAGAGATATACTTTCATATCAAATATTACAATACAAAGTCTACAGTTAAGCGAACGGATGATAAAAAAAATAGATAACGTGTTTGGTGCTGCCTGCTTCTCAAATATCAGACGAACGTGATACTTTGCTATTTGTCACTTTGTAATTTAATGGAATTGTGACGATCGTAATCCAGATACACTACACTCGATCTAAATTAATATAAAGTTTATAGCAACATACGCAATGATATGTGATCCAAACAATAATCATTTATATACGAGGGTGGATTGATAAGTTTCCGGCCTAACCAAGAGATGACGCCACTAGGCCTACCTTGAGGTGACATTCTATAGTACCATCCTTGGATAGCTTGTAGCTATAGTTTCAGCCCGATCTCCTTGCTAGTGTAGGTTTGACAGCACGCTGAACAAGACGCCTCTGTGGTTTTCGTAAAAATGGAAAAGCAGGAAAATCGTGCTGTCATCAAATACTTTTATTTGAAGGGGTTAACGCCGAAGGAAATTAAAAAAGAGATGGACTCAACACTGGGGACATCCTCCCCGTCATATTCAACCGTTAAGCAGTGGGTTTCCGAGTTTAAAAAGGGTCGTGTGAGCACCTCTGATGGGCCTCGCTCAGGACGCCCCGTTGAGGTCACAACTCCAGATATGATCGAAAAAATTCATCAAATAGTGCTGGGAGACCGCAGATTGAAAGTGCGTGAGATAGCTGAGACCTGTAAGATGTCATATGAACGTGTGCAACATATTTTGCACCAACATTTGCATATGGAAAAGCTCTGTGCAAGATGGGTGCCGCGTTTGCTAACAGTCGACCAAAAATTGATTCGAAAAAACATTTCTACCGCAAATTTGTCATTGTATAAGCGTAATCCAAGCGAATTTTTGCGTCGATTCGTAACCGTTGACGAAACGTGGGTCCACCACTACACTCCTGAAACCAAAGAACAGTCTAAACAGTGGATTGGACCAGGGGAACCAACTCCAAAGAAGGCAAAAACAATTTTTTCGGCGAACAAGGTTATGGCTACTGTTTTTTGGGATGCAAGAGGTATTATATACATTGATTACCTTGCAAAGGGTAATACTATCACTGGTCAATACTACGCAGACTTATTGCAACGTTTGAGCCACGAGGTGAAAATTAAACGACCTCATCTGGCGAAGAAAAAAATCTTGTTTCATCACGATAACGCACCAGCGCACACGTCAATCGTTGCGACGGCTAAAATCAACGATCTAAAGTTTGAATTGATGCCGCACCCTCCTTACTCTCCAGACCTAGCCCCGAGTGACTATTTTCTGTTCCCTAATCTCAAAAAATGGCTTGGCGGTAAGAGATTTGCGGACAATGAAGAAGTAATCGAAGCTGTAAATGGTTATTTTGAGGAGCTTGACGAATCAGTCTATAGAGATGGCATTAATAGACTGGAACACCGCTATGAGAAATGTATCAGCCTTGGAGGAGATTATGTTGAGAAATAAAAAAAAAAAATTTTTAAAAACCTTGTTTTTCTTGGTCAGGCCGGAAACTTATCAATCCACCCTCGTAAATTATCTAATTCTACGTTGCCTTTGTTGGAAGCTTCATGAGCGTGGACTTTGATACTTGAATTTACGTTTTCTAGAATAGAATTACATCTCAGATTCTTCCTACTCAATTTTAATAAAGAATATGTAATGCATATTAAGATCTTATAGAAATATTTTTTTTTAAATAAGCTAACCGTCTTAATGCAAACACAAGGAATAAAAAAATATGACAATATTGCTAATTTTACCCTAGAGTTGCTTAATTTTTATGCTAACATGTATAAACAAGTCAATTTTTCAATCCTTTTGCATGCGCCAAAAAAGGATTTCTGCGCTGGTTTCCACACCACCATGAGGTAAAGTACGTAGCCCGATATTTTTTACATGGTTTTCCTTCTGGAGGTAGTTTAAAGGACGAAAGCTAATTGAGGGCTTCTCAGCTATCAAATTCTTAAATTTTACCCTCTGGTAGAGATATTTTATTGGTTTCTTCGGTAATAGAGACATCTACTTATACAGCACCTTCTTTGTCAGCTTTCTTTGTCGTTTTCGTTCACAATATTCGTACAAGATTGTTCACAGCAATAGTAACAAATATTTGATCATTGAAGAAACAGCAAAACAGTACAAAAAGATATGCAGCTGCAGAAAGCGTTGTTACTACTGCTGCTGTACCTGCGAATATTGTTGACAAGGACGACACCGAAAATGCTGACGAAGAAATTGTTGAACATTTATTAGATACGATCTTTTTTGACCACCTGACGACTGGTCTAAATTGTCAAACAATTATGTGGTTTGCCATTATTGCTTTTGTAGTAACTATTTTTGGTTTCAACCACTGCCAAGTTTTAAATTCTGTATTGGGTGAGACAACTGACGAAAAACAAGTTCTGAACAATAAAATCAGTAAAAATTTCTTTTGAACATAACACAATAATCTAAACAAATTAAGAACGCATATGTAATAAAGTTAACTGAATAACGATGGCAATTTTATTTTTAATTCTTATTTGATAATATCAACTATCGGCACATGCAAATAGAACTTTGAGCTTATTTGTTACTAAACTTATCAAATTCTTCGCGGAGATAACAGGAAATATTAAAATTATGTATAATTGTATATCTGCATGCATATGTTCAAATACACAAACATCCACGACTTCTAAGATCCTTTTTTTTTTTGGTATTATCAATGACGAAATTATATAAAAAGTTATCGTTAAGGAAAATTTTTGTTGATATAACTAATTAATATTTTTAAAATAAGAACAGCTATTTAAGGATAAATGAATAATGAAAATAACTGTTACATATTAGGTAACTAAAACTTTTTATTTTGCTACTAAACAAAATCCATAACATCTGATGTTGAGCAGCAGGGGAGGATTGTGAATTTGTGGGACCTTGGGGTAATACTACTTAGGGATCTACCTAAACCAATTGCCATTTTGTCAAAAAAAACTGAGAATAAAATATTTGATTTATTATACATGACCTTATTGCAAAATAAATTGACAGCTTATGTGTGGTTCTATTATGTAAATTATAAAGAAATCTCCAAAACCGATTTTTTTTAATTTTAGATAGGTACCTTCTTTTTTTTACAATATCGGCTATTGTTTTCAATACCGGGTAGGAGCCTTTTGTTTTCACGGGGCCCTGGGCTTCAGCCCAAAAAGCCCTTATGTAACCCCACCCCTGGTGAATTCTACTATACACTCGTCACGTCTGAAGAAGCCAAAGATTAACAAAACATAAAACGCCTTTTAGTGAAAATCTTTAAGTTGTTCTCATAATTATGGTAAATGTCTAGATGGTGGGTGGGATCGAAAGAGGAGGTCTCCCCCACCACTATACCATAAAAAGTTCGTGGCGGTCTCACCCCCATAAAAAGTTATAGGGGTTAGATGGGGGTGGGGAAGGGGGGATCGAAAGAGGGTGGTCACCTGAGTAAAACCCCATAAAAAATTTGCGGCGGTCTCACTCCCATAAAAAGTTATGGGGGTTGAAAGTTGATTATTTTGACAATTTTCATACACTATAATTCAAATAAAATTCAATAAAAAATTATTTTCAAGCGGGTGGAGGTGGGGGATCGAAAGAGGATGGTAACTTGAACAAAACCCGATAACCTAACCTAACCTAACCTACCCTATTGATAAAGATATTTAAATAATGTTTTATATAACTTTCTCAATATTTTTATGTATTTTTCCATTAGTTTTACCTTTGAATATTGTTTAAGAATGACTATATAAATATTTACATGCCTAGAAATGTATAAAAATTGGCATATTTATTAACTTTGAACCCCCATAACTTTTTATGGGGGTGAGCCCGCTACGAACTTTTTATGGTACAGTGGTGGGGGAGACCTCCTCTTTCGGTCCAACCCACCCTCACCCCCTTTGGGGGGTGGGGGCCATCATCTAGACATTTAGCATAATTATTTATCATGAACCACGTAAGGATCAAGTCAAGACATTCGTTAACGTGCACACCCTTGTATTTTTCGGTTTACATTATCGGGTATATATTACGAATTCGTTTAGCCTCGTACATTTTCCAACAGGAATCATCGGATCGAAATAATTCCCTTTAATAAAGATCGCGGCATCGAGTGCCTTATCTCTCTTTTGCAGATTTAATATTTCATACACTTTCATGAAGCAGCGCCGGTTCAGTCGAGGCAGTCCAAGCAAGCAAGCAGTCGCCCAAGCCAAAGTCAATGGCTGCTATCAGTCAGTGACACAGATAACAAAAAAATGAATCAGAAAAGGATATTCCTTACTTGAATTCTATCTGCTTTGTAATGGAAAAGTCATTTATATTTCGCGCTGAAGACTAATAAAAAAGATACGGCGCGATAAATTGTAAAGAATTTATTAATCATAATGCTCTGATGATAAGACGCCCGCTCGACCTGCTGTTCCATTACGCTTATCACGATATTCTTTAGCAGTCTCGTTTGTGTCACAAATAAATCGAACAACTTTTAATGAACCAATATCGAAACTAAAAAATTAAGTACATCCAGTTCCGTCGTTTTAAGACGATACTGATTTAAAACTAGTTCGGTCATTCCAATTAAAGACCTAACAAATGTTCCAGATTTGGGTTGAAATCCTTTGAAAATATTTAACAGGGACAAGAGATATGATAAAAACACATAATAAAAAAACATATTCTTCATCATCATCATAAAATCGTCAGTCCTAAGACTGGTTGGACAGGTATCTCCACTTCATTCCTTCCTATCCTGAGCTAATCTTTGCATTTCCTTAAAACTAGAACATCCCACATCCTTAACTATTTGCGAACAGTAATCTAATATCTACGTCTACCTCTACCCCTTCTAACTCCTGTTTCTGTCTCTAATATATCCTTGACTAGATCTTCATGCCTGAAAAGGTGTCCTACAAAGCTATCTCACCTATTTCTTATTGACTTCTGTAGAGCCCTCTGTTCTCCTATTCTTTCCAATACCTACTCATTTCTAACCTTCTCTATCCACGGTATCCTCATCATTCGCCTGTAACACCACATTTCGAACGCTTCTAACCTTTTTTTTTTTTTCGCCGCGCTTACCGTCCATGTTTCGCATTCGTACAGCGCCGCACTCTAAACATACTTTTATGAATCTTTTTCGAATTTTTAAATTAAACGTTCGCGAGCATATAAGCGACTTCTTTTTATTGAAGGAGACTCGACCCTGCGCTATCCTTTGCGTTATATCCTTACTAATCCTTCCATCCTGACTCATCTGACTTCCTAAATCAGCCACTTCTTTTAATCTTTCGTCTCCTATCTTTATATTCGCTCTTTCCCTAATTTTTCTTACCTTGTATACCAGTATTTTTGTTTTACTTTTAATGATTATATCCATTAAGAAATTTTTAACTTTTTGTAAGAAATTTGTAACTAAGGATCACAACCTAATTAAGTACGTACCTCCTTACGATAAAAGTAAAATTCTGTACAAACTGATGATTACAGTTTTAAAAGGGTGGAAATAACTGTAAAAAGCCATGCGAGTAAAAGATATCATTCCTTAAAATTTTGATTGACAAGAGTCGAATAATGTAAGATATTTTGATAAACTTGAATTTACTGTAATTCATGTTCTTACAATTTAAACTGAAAATTTAAGTACAACTTATTGCCAAAGTTGAAAGGTTTGATTTTATAAACACTAGTATTGGCTTATCGTGCAAAATATTAATATCGGTTGGTTTTCAGGTGTATGCTTAGGGATAGCCAAATAATTGTACAGTTAACATTAAAAATGCTACAATCAACTATTTCAGAGTTTATCACAGTACATGCATAAATATTTTTATACAGACATGCAGATAAAAAAAACTGAAATGACACACGTGCTTGATAAAACTTTAACAGTATCTTATCTGTTTCTTTTTTAAACTGGCTATTTCTGAAAGTCACTAACTGTGTACGGTTCACAAAATTTGTACTTATAGATACAAAAAAGGTACCGAACAAACTCCCAATGAAATAGCTATTTACGTAAATCAATAAAACCCAAGGAATACTTTTTATAATGTGAAGTTTTTCTGCATTAGTTTCAATTACCTAAAAATGTTGTAGAATATTCATGAGGAAATATCTTAAACTTTGGTCTTGATCGTCAGGTAATAAAGGATTAAAAACATTTCAGGGTCAACATCAAAATATTGGAATACCAAAAATATTATATAGTGCAATCAAAATAATATTTTTACTACCAGATATTCCAAAACGCTATGGGTCAACTTGACCTCTCCGTATCGCAGTATTTTCTCCTGGTCGTGCAATATCCAAGCGAGGAAATTGCAGTTACAAATCGCTAAACTTAGATATTCGGGATATACATTAATGTACTGGGCTTCTAAACACGTCCCGACTAAAATTTATGGGGAACTTGTTTCAGGTAACGCGGGGGATTCCTGTGGCAAACAAGAGGCAAGCAGATACGAGGGATTTCCCCACAGATTTTTAATGAAGATTCCCACGAAAAAAATCAACTAAGTGCTGTATACCTTAATAGTTTCTTACAAGGATTTTATAAGACAAACTTAACACATACCATAATCATCTCCCAAATTTTTTTTTTAAAGCTGGTAGCGATTGATTTTCCTCAGGATCACGCACCTCCACTCTTACCTATCCCCATCTAATCTTCGCATTTCTCAAAAACTACTACCTCTACCTCTCCTAACTCCCGTTTCTGTCTCTAATATGTCTCTGACTAGACCTTCATGCCTGAGACTACCAACCTGTCTCGCCTATTTCTTATTGACTAGGAAGGCCACACGCGGCATTAATATAGTGATGCACGAATAAGCCAAAGCGTTATACCAACGTCCTTGTTATGTCCCTTACAGGATACCATCGAAGTACTCAAAAGAGACAGTGTTGGAACCCTGGCTGACACCCCCCAAAAGTCTGGTTTCGGTGTAGTTATTAATCTGTGCTATGTCACATACGTACCTAATCCAGAACAACTAACCCCAAGTAAATAAAACTTCTTGGTGCTCAGAGCGTAGAGAATCAAAAATAGTTAGAACCTGCTGATTTGTAATATCATTTCCTGGCTGTGGATATTTTATTGGGCATCGTGATTAGTAGCAAATAACTATTTGCTAAATATTTTCTGTCAAAACAGAAGTCTTGATAAAACAGCTGCTCTGTTGTCATTATAATATATAGAAATGGAAAGAAACTCACCTACTAACATCAATGCTGAATAAAAATTGCAGTTATCATCAATAATCCCTAGCTATCATAGTGGAGCATCCACGGGTCCTAGAATCTGGTGGATTTCAGCCGTCCATCAAGTCACTATAGAATTCTGAATCGTTTGGGACACATTAGACTCGGGAACTTCAAGCATCAACTTGTTCGAGTGTAAAAAGTTTAGCGCATCACAATAGAACACAGTGATTGTCGTTTAATGAAATGTAAATTGGACACATTTTCATAACCGAACAAGTCGTTTTGTTTTATTTCAACTTATGTACATCGAAAGGGCGTGTTTTTGCGATTCGGCCCGTATCTCTGATGCATGTCGTTATAATTAAACGTAATGGCTTGCCAATGCCGAACGGTCCAAGACGCTTTTGCGTACCAACTTACGACGACATACTGGTAGACAAGGGGCCCGGTTGTCTATTGCACATCAACATTAAGGAACATCGGCAGATAGACGATCCGCGGCCGGTAGGTAAACAGGCTTGAGGAGTAGCAAGTAAAGAATGAAAGAAAAAAGGGTCTCGATGAAACCCGAGATGGTCGATTAAAGTACTATTCGGATTTGAAGTGACAGACGTTACAATAGCGATTTGTTCGTTGCTGTGCCTGCGAGATAAAGTCGATTACAGTTTATGGACAACACACGTCCACTTATGCGTATTCACGGTAATCTTTAATCTAGGAACAAATTGTATCGGCCGCCGATCTCGCGCAAATGCTTGCGGTTCATTACAAAAACAAGGGCCATAGTGTGCCCGCAAACGGCACACCATTAACGTATTTTATATACCGCGTGCACATGTGTAATAGTAGTTAGAGTGGTGGATGGATGTACGAGGGCGGTTCAATAAGTATCTGTGTTTGAAGACAGGACGTTCCTGAGGGAAACTGGTGTTGTCATCGTGTGCTGCCATCTATCAAACCACGCCAAAACGAATTTCAGACTGATTGATTGGTTAGTTTGGATTTGGCAGCCATTCGACTGAGACGTGTTTCGTTTTTTTCGCTAAGATGGAAAAAGAGCAGTATCGTTCGGTAACTCGCTTTTTGTTTTTGGATGGGCGAGGAGATGAAAACAAAGTTGGATACTGTTGAAATCAAAGTTGGATACTGTTGACATTTCGCCATCTACGACCACAGTTAGATACTGCTTCAACGAATTTAAACGTGGGCAAAGATCCGTTTTTGATAGGAGCGACCAGGAAGCCGGGCAAACGTTGTTCTCGAGGAAATCATTTTACGGATTTTTTAGGAAAAGGAAGAACGATCACTGGACAATACTACAGAGAGTTATTGGACCGCTTCGACAAAAAATTGAAGGAGACACGGACGCATTTGACGAAAAAGAAGGTGCGTTTTCAACACGATAACGCACCGGCACATGCATCAGGAGTTGTCGCCGACAAAATGCACGAATCACGTTATGAAATTGCTGCCGCACACCCCTCACTCGATTTGACTACTTGCGACTTCATCTTGTTCCCTACCATGAAAAAATGACTAGCGAGAAAGACATTTAGCTCAAACGTGGAAGTCATCGCCGAGACAGGGGGGATTTTGTAGAGTTCGACAAGTCTTATTTTTTGGAGGGGTAAAAAAATGGCAGGGTCGTTGGGAGAAGTGTATCTTTCTAAAAGGAGACTATATTGAAAAATAAAACTTAAAAAAAAAGGTGTCTTCATTTTTAACACGGGTACTTATTGAACCGCCCTCGTAATGCACGTATCGCGCCGGGCGATCTTCACTCTCGTTTCACTTGCTCCGGTTTTTACGTTCGAACGGATGTAGTAGAAAAATTCTGCTGCTCTTCGGCCGCAAAACAACGCCGAAACGTCTACGAATGGGAATCGATTTTGACAACAACTGTCAAATTAGTTTAAACAACTAATGTAACATGCCGACGCATTTCTGACATTCTGAAAAGTTTAATCCGTAAGTGTAACTTGGACATGATTCATTTATATACCTAGCATCCCACACACGATGAAAACCGATAGAAAAGTGTTACCTTGATGATAGGGGGGGGGGTGATCAAAGTAACTGATAAGATATTTTAACACCACACCTTGTCGTTCATCTTCAAAACCACCAAAACTTTATTGATAGTACTGGTAGGCGAATGAATGAATGAAAGAATAAGTGTGAAGAATCACACAAATGTAAACCTTCCAACCCTTAAGTGCTTAAAATATTTGCCTAGTCATATCTAAACTAAAGGGAAGAAATTGAATGAATGAAATTCTACCGATTGTTGTGCAAAACGTCGTTAAGAATTATGGAGGGTTAAGGAAAGAAATCCAAACCTAAAGCATTTATTAATCCATTGCATCCTGGAGAAGGAAGGAAGAAGTCAAAACGAACGAAATAAATAGGATTTTAGATATACCAAAAATATTTTCAAAAACGTTCAATAATTCCTTATATCTCAAAAATTCTTAATCAACAGGTGTAACTTGGACATGATTTGTTTATATATTTCAATTTTACACACGATGTTGATCAAGGTAAAAATCGGTAGAAAAGTGTTGTCCTGATGGTGGGGAGTGATCAAAGTAACCGAATTAATATTTAAACTCCACACCTTGTTCATTTTCAAATCCCCCAAACCTTTATTGATGGTCCTGGTAGGTGAATGAAATGGAGGGTTAAGGAGAGAAATCTGAACCTAAAGCCTTTAACAATTCATTAGGAATAGGATTTCAGATATATCAAAAATATTTTGAAAAACCTTTAATAATTCCTTGTATACCGGCAATGCTTAACACAGAGTCCATAACTTGGTTAATTTATATACTTAGCATCATGGTTAAAACCGGTAGAAAAGTGATCAAGGTAACTGAGAAGATATTTTAACTCCACACCTTGTCGTTCATCTTCAAGCCCACTGCTGTTCAGAGCCTCGTCAAGGAATTGTGGAAGCGGATGGATTGTGGAGAGTTAAAGGAGAGAGAAATCTGATCCCAAAGCATTTGATAAAATCCCTTGTATCATGGAGAAGGGAGGAAGACAGGACGAACGAAATAATGGTATTCAGGTATACCAAAAATAGGACAAAGATGAACAAAGGTTGAGCTTTGGTCCAAAACCTGATTTTAAATAGATAAAACTTCAAACACTATCTGTTGTATCGATATCTAAAGCAATCGCGACTTATACATGTTAGGTACTTCGTATTATTCGACTAATCGGTCAAAAGGAAGACCTGCTATCAGACGGTACAATACAGTGATAAAAATAAAAGCCGCCAGGAACTGTTTGACTACGGTATAATAGAACGCTGATAATTTTCGTAAGTATGAAAACATCACTAGTCCAGAGCGACCGATTCCTATCATATCAAAGCCACTACCGGCACCGTGCCGTCGGTTTACTATCGTCCGAGAATACCACCGTTGCCAAATATTTTAAGCCCTTACTTTCATTAAAATATAATAAATACCTACTATAAAATAAAATTGGCATAATCCGCTATAAAATTGTGGCATTTACTTTCGTCTTTCAATTTACTAACTAGACTAGAGCTGTTACTTACAGAACGCTTACTTTTACTCACGACAGACGTTGTAAGGAATATCGTAAAGATAGAAAAGGATGTCAGGTAGGAATTGCAACGGACACTAATAAAGAAATAGGAATAACATTACACCTTAATGTGTAACAGAAAGAGACGCAGACAAGAAGAATTTGAGTATGTTGCCAGCATCGGACTTTACAGAAAGTTCAAGATATGATCTTTTGCGTACCTAAACAACCCCTAATCACTGCATTGCTTAATATTATTCGTTTATCCCTTTTCACTTTGTACTATTCATGAAGTAGAATGAAGATTCGGGCTATAGGACCGTGGTCTAAGTGAACTATTCCGTCCAGACGTTTCGTCAGCTACTGCGGCTGACATCCTCAGTGGTAGTGCTGCGTTGACAACGCGAACGCAGATTATATCTCGAAGTCTCGAGAGCGACTCAGTCTACTACTGAAGACGTCAGCCGCAGTAGCTGACGAAACGTCTGGGCAGAATAGTTCACTTAGACCATGGCCCTATAGCCCCAATCTTCATTCTACCATGGATTCCGGCCGTGAAAGTCGTTGTTCTTATATTATTCATGAAGTATTTCCTAACTTTACCAGGGCGTATTCAAAACGCAGAAAACGACTACAGTCCCAAATGGATACAAAAAAGAAGATACGTCCATTCTCACACTTTGCCAGTACTATAATGATGACAATCCTTCGATAAATTCAAGTAATTTTTACGTGGAATAAAATAATTCGAAGTGGTCTGTATTCTATCGAAACTGCCAGACGCGGATCGCGATTTCAATCTTTTTGGATCTCATCAGCGCGTCGCAGACAACTCCGACAGAACACAGACCAACTTTTACCAGCTGCCTTAACAGCGCGTTTTAAAAAATACCAGAAATGGCGCAGTAAACGCCATCTGTAGTACGACTAGTAGTGCGCCATTTGTGGTATTTTCTAATTTTTACGTGGTTTACAAGTATTTACTTGATTCCAATTTCATATTAATAAATTAATCGTCCGTTCACCGGGAGCTTCAGTAATTTAATAAAACTTTCGCAAGTTTGACAACGCCGCGCTGGATCACGTCCACGTCGCGGTAGACGCAAAAGCTCCGGGCTTCGGGCGTCGGAAGGGCCGTAAAGTGAACGTGTATACGTAACAGTATTAGTGTGTCTATCTATGTGTGTCGTCCTTAAAGCTAATGCATCCCTTCTCCGGCCGCGACGTGCATATCGCCCATTTGCACACCATTACCTGTCGCCCGATATCACTACGACAGAGGCTACACACCAGCTATCCAACCAACCAACCAACCACCCACACCCACCCATCCAGCGCACAACTTCCAAACACCCCTGTCGACAAAGATAAGAGACCTGCGAGTCCATTCAAGCTTCTTCCAAAAGCCCTATATGGAACAATGACGGATACGTATACGTATAGTTATGTAAAAAAGGAAACATTAAAATATCACACCTAGAATTAATCGAGCTTTTTTGAGAATAATTAGAATGTATTAGGGCTAGGGAAAAAACAACAACCCCAAATGTACAACAAACAGTAACCAGTTAATTAAATACTGTCCATTTCAATTCGTTAGAATTGTGACCTTGAAGAAATCTGCGCGAAGATAGAAAGAATACACACTAGGCGAGAGCAAGACAGAAATTGGAACAAGCTTGAACGAGCAGAGCTCTCGATGGGATCGGCTAGAACTGTATAGTACTAGACGAAAATGTTTTATAGGTGTGTAGAACGTTAAGTTAATTTACTTGTTATTATTTTTTTCGGCTAAATATGCCTTTAAATAAAGCATATTCTTAAATTTTAACGAGGCAGTTTAAATAATTTTGCATATGGTAGTCTACACTTTTGTCTAGTTCTCCCTCGATGATCGGTGGAGAAATGAGCTCCGCAGACAAATATAATTGAATTTGGAATTATGCTACGGCGCATCCTAATAAAGGGAAGGGGCATATCTCTAACTTCTTGAAACGAACAGTAGTTTATCTTCCTAGATAGATGTAAAGAATACCATAAAAGGAAAACGTAGAGTACCATCAATAAGTGAAAAGACAGGATGGTGGGACACCTTCTAAAACGATGGACTAGTTAAAGACGTATTAGAAGCAGAAATAGACTGACAATGAGTAAAGAAACGCAGAAGGAAGACCTACATGAGACAGCCGCTGGCAAATATGTGATTTGAAATGTGGGGTGGTCTAGTTTCCGGAAAATTAAAAGATTGGACCAGGATAAGACAGTGAGGAAGTGTGTCCAGGCATTTGTCCGACTGGCAACTTTGTGATGATGATATACAGTTTATAATGCAAAAAGAACTAAAGGGCCAAATATTTTCTTTTGTTTTAATTATTCAGAATATAAAATAGACACACTAGCTGTCTCTTTTCTTCAGGCAATTCTTTAGTACATTCCGCATACAAATTTGGTGTATTATTTCGTTACAAAGAATTGGTTGATATAGTGATTTTATCTAGCCCAAATAATATACACATCACAGGATGTTGTTAATTAAAGAAAGTTTCATCATGGACACACTGTATAATAAGCAAAGCGCTTCAAATATTCTACGTATTCTTAGGTTTCTAATTAAAATTGTTTTGACATAAACATTAACACCAAATTCTCTATTCTGTCCCCAATGTTGATTACTAATATGGCACTGATAGCCATCTGCTACCCCCTAAACCAAGGCAGAAAATAAAATGTTTGGCGATGGGTAACACCCATGATCGCTTCTATAAGGAAATCAACGATTTTGCAATACTGCTAAAGAGACGAAGACGAAGAACAAGAAGAAGTTAAAAGGTGAAATTGATTGAAAATCAAAACGCCTGCAGCACGGAAAGATAGCGAGTCCAGGTTGATGTTCAGAATATGTCAAAAATGATGCCAAATGAACTGTAAGGTGACTCTTTATCTTTCTACAACGTCAAACAATTTCAGGTCAGAAGCTACAACGTGCCATGCCGCAGTTCCCAACGAAATTAATCTTGATATCGGAACAGAAAAAAAAGTGTGATAGTTTTACTTATTTAATCCTGCAACAAAACATCTTGAAAAATCTAAACAAAGATACTTAAAAAAATGCATAAATATTATTTCCTATTCTTTTTGACTAATCAAATATATTAACCAGGCGAAACCCGGCAACAGTTTCCCTCATTTATTGAAAGTTTTTATAATACATGGCGGTAAAACAAAAAGAGAAGATAAAGCAGGAAAAAAGTAAAAATAAAGATAAGAGACGACAAATTAGAAGAAGTGATTGATTTTTCGTATCTAGAAGATGTTAGATAACTCAGGATGAATAGAGTACCAGATATATAAAACGTAGAGGCAAATCGCCTTTAACAAAAAGAAATCACTTCCATGTACGGTAGCGGTTAATTGAGAAATTCAAAAAAAAGATTGTTAAAGGTTAATTCCTGGAGCGCGGTTCGAAATGTGGTGTTACAGGCGAATGATGAGGATATCGTGGATAGAGAAGGATAGAAATGAGGAGATATTAGAAAGAGTAGGAGAATAGAGGGCGCTAGGGAAATCAATTCGAAATAAGTGTCATAGGCTGGTAGAACATTTTCCCAAGCCAGACATGAAGTATTAGAAGCATAAACATGAATTAAGAGTAGAGGTAAACTTAGATTAGATTACTGTTCACAAATAGTTAAGGATGTGGAATGTTCCAAGATAGTTTTAGGGAAATGCGAAGATTAGCTCAGGATAGGACAGGGTGAAGGTGCGTGTCCAAACAGTCTTAGGACTGACGACCTTACGATGATGATGACAACGGTACAGGTTAAAATACAATAGTTAATAAGTTGTAGCAAAGTGTATATGTATAAGGGCAGGTAAGTATGAGAAAATTAATAGTTGCAATTTCTTGAGGAAAACAAACGGTCAATTATATGCATTCTGATAAACGTATGTATACATTGTTGCCAGTACATGTATATACGTAACAAACGGGTAGAACCAACATTAAAATTCTCAAGGAAAAAGCACGTTGTTCGATAAATTAGAAAGATAAGCGGGTAAAAAGTAAAACAATTCAGTAATCAGAATACGATAACATCAATCGCAGGAATATTTATAAATGCAAATTAATATAAATAAGATCGCGTTTTATCTTTCCAAGGTCGGGCATGAATATAATCGCCTGTAATAAGTTCTGTAATAGCATGTATAATTTAACAGAAGGCGTCAGATAAATCAGCTTCGATAAAGCCACTTGAAAATAAAAAAATTCAAATTTATGCCAGGGCTCTGAGACTGACCGTTACAATACGGCATACCTGGTTATAATAAGTACAAAGTATATTGTGCGTGCACGTCCAGTCTCATAAAATATCCGTCAAACGCTTATTTTTAAAATAAATGACCACAGTGGAAACCTTAAGAAGAATATTGTTATGTCAGTTCGAATATATCACAATTTTTACAGTCTCAAATGAATGTCACAATTCGTACATATCCGAAAACTAATTTAATTTATTATCTTCTCTAATTAAAAAAAAGAGATCTCTTAACATTATTTTGAATTAAAATAATGGTTTTAAATGATGTGCCATTATAAACAAATATTTAGGAACACGACATCGCGGAAGAATTATATCTATAATCATTACCTAACGTATAGATACATATGTAATAAAAATATAAAGTTTACTTGATTTTCCATTGATAAATTCTTTCTGTTTACTCATCGCTCCCTTGTTCTGCATCAAACAGTTCGAGAACGAAGGAAAGTTACTACTAAATGTTAGTTACTAACCTTTCCGTAATACCTCTGATTCCTTTTCATATTCAAGTGGATGGGGAAGTTTGTCCAGCGTATCACCTGAAAAATAAAAAAGGGACTTGAAATATTTGACAGCCTCTACAATCAACAGTTTCTTTATAGCAACGATATGAAATCCCAGAATTTTAAAAACTAAATACAGAAATTATTAGGAGATTCTCAGGGCTTCTTTTCGTTATACTCACTCGACGACTTAAAGGTAAATATAGATACACAGGAGATATTTGAAGAAATTGCATATACGACATTTTTTAAAATAAAATTATGAGATTTATTAAACTATACTATTTGACAAAATGTTTCATGTAACGTGATGCGGACCTCATTGCCTAAGGAAGAGGGATATATTCCTCATGAAGGCCCCTATAAAGAAAATTAGTTATACTGAAGTAACACATTCCTTACAAAGGAATGGACAATCCTACCACCCGTATTACAGGGACTAGATTAGGCAAATATGCAGTGGCGGATTATCCATAAGGCAAAGTAGGCATATGCCTAGGGGCGCAAGGTTAAAAAGGGGCGCGCGCGGAAAAAAATAATAAAGTACCTATTAAAAAAAAGTATTTTGCAAAATATATGACCGCCAGAGGGGCGCCTATGAGGTGCTAGTCTAGAGCGCTCTCGACATTTAATCCGCCTCTGCAAATATGAAGTACCTATAGGAATTTATCTTAGACAAGCTAGGAGTTATACATTTGCAAAATTTCCCTAAATCAGGTAACAACCTTTTTCCTTCCGGAGGACCACATGCATAATACGCCCTTCTGCGCCTTAGGCAGAAGCCTTACACGGGAAAGTGAGGCTTGTCTAGTTGGAACCATAGCTGTCCCTTCCAAAAATTGTTATATGGATTGTCACACAATTTGTATTTAAACATCCCAATCCCAACAAAAGAACCAAGTACGTTTAAACATTGAAATGAAATTAGTCATCATGAAAACGCCAACAAATTTTCACAAAACCGTTCAATATAGAAAGTTAACTGAAGAATTTCATAAAAAACTTGTGTTCCCTTAAATAAATAACGCATAACGTTGACATTCAGAATCAGTAACTTCCTTTAAAATAATTATAAGAATATGTATTTAGCCGGTAAAAATACCTCCATCCACTTAAGTACCTAATACATTTGGACAAGATTTTTTTATAAGGCCTTAAGTATATTTTTTTGTGGTTTCTTGCTCCAGAGTAATAACAATAAAAGTAAGCATGCCATTTGTAGATGTAAACAGTTTTATATTATATTATACATCTAGTGAGTAATAGACCCCCATAACGATAGTTGTCGGTCAGGCCAGTCATGAGGCGGTAAGGCATTAGTGATGTATCTGGAGGGCGATGTGATTTCTGTCTCGCCATGAGGTATAGATATCGTGGAGAAATTTGGGTCCACGGTGTCGAGATGTGCCGATAAAAACACTAAAAGGTATCAAGAACAAGACGAGCGTCGTGATAGGGCACAGTGGGGGCGCCACGCTATAAAATTTAATTTGAGCTCCGACCGGACAAAAGACTACCGCTGCGATTCAATCAAGGTAACCTCTCTTTTTCTTTCTTTCGCTTCTCTTTACATATCAATAATTTAATAACTTTCTTATCTAACGCCGCACCGATGACCGCTCGGCTGCTGTGAACGTCTTTAATGTTATGCGGCACGTCCCTTTGCGTGAGACGTCGACAGTGACGCCGTATTTTGAAAGTAAAACAACCGATTGTGAGAAACGAATTTTCTTTAAATCGATACCATTTCTTATACTTTCATTAGAATATTAGGCAAATAAATCAGTGGGCATACCAGCCTTTCACATAAATTACCATTTTCAACATTCTCTACGATAAAGTAGGACTAATATTTTTGAGGGGAAATCTGATCCAAGTTATACTAAGTATATTGCTGTAATTAGGGTCCGAGTAGTAACATCCTTTTGCAATATTCCCTATTAAAAAAACTCATGTGATAGATTCCCTACTTCACCCGATTGATGATATACCCCAAGTAAGGGCGATCTGGCTCTAAAGGTGATAACCTATCTGAACCACACAGGGTAGATCTATCCAGACCAAATCTAGCTGACTAACTGGGTCCAAATGTTCTAAGGCGTTACTTTGTTGATCTAAACCCAATCGAAAGCATCTTTTCCAAACTCTATTTTAGGTCAAGTGTGCTGGATAGGATCCGAATAGAACCCCAAGGAATTTCTAGTAGACCTGTGTTGTTTTATTTTTGTTCTTTATTTTATGTATAAAAAGTAGGGAAAGAGTGAATATTATAATAATAGTAATAGGAGACAAAAACTTAGAAGTTGTTGATTTTCGGTATCTAATAGGAAATCAGATAACTCAGGATGGAAGGAGCAGTAGAGATATGAAACAGAGGATAGCGCAGGGTCGAGTCGCTTTTAACAAAAAGAAGTCACTATCATGCTACTGAAAAAGAAAGGGACAGAAGCGTTCAAAATGTGGTATTGCAGATAAACGATGTGGATAGAGAAGGTTAGAAATGATGAGATATTATTCGTAGGAAGAGTAGGAATACAGAGGACGCTATGGAATTCAATAATTCATGTCTGAGAGGTTGGTAGGACACCTTCTCAGGCATGAAGAGTAATAGGAGTTAAAAGTATAGGTATACCTAGATTAGATTGCTGTTCTATGATAGTTTTAAGGAAATGAGATTACCTCAGGGTAGAAAAGAGTGAAGGAACGTGTTCAATTAATCTCAGGACTGACGACACTCGGAGAGAACAGCGGTTTAATTCCAGGTGGCCAGTTTTAGTCCACATTTTTTCCAGGTTTCTTTTAAATCATATTCCATAAATATTCCTTCACTTTTCTATTGCGTAATTACGCTCATCCCGTTCATCCAATCTTTCCCTCTGTAATGGTCACCACCACTTGACGATTTGTACAGAAAACTGAAGCATGCCCAACGGACCACCTCGCACTACAATGTAGATCGATCGGACAGTCCTCACCAGCATCAACTGGTAGAAATGAAGCACAATGTAGTTTTAAAATTTCTTTAAGCCCTGAGGTCACAACTAGCGCTGGGTGACACAGGACAGTTTCATAGTAAACCTGACGACAACACACTTTTCTTCAGAATTTTATCTTAAAGACATGAGTAAATCCTCGTCATTGTAGATTCGGAATTTAAGGATCATCAAGTACCAGTTGGACGAACATTTTCGACATACATAACATCGCTACAATAAGCACACATTTTTCTAACAATTTTCGAGGATCTCTAATTTTTTTACACCTTCATCGAAACGCTTAATATCATGTGTAGCGAGCACGAGCGTGTTTGTGTGCGATCGGGCACATCTGTGCGTGAACGGCTTATCGATTAGCTGACTAGCCGAGGGCGCCTTTCTTCATGTGCGCCGTATTTGTAAATGTGTGTGTCGTACTTGCGTTCTGGGAAAGCAGTTAAACAGTTCAAAGATAAAATAAACTATCCGGATGTTTCTAGAGGGTTCCAGAAAGGAAACAAAGGAGTATTTAAAGGAAGAGACGATCGCAGAGAGTAGAAGAAATAAATTGACCGTTGCAGAAGTGAATCAGTAATGTAAATAAATAGAATAATTCATAACCTAAGTTTAGTAATAATTTAATAGTGTTTTTAAGTTCTTTAATAATTAGTGTAAATAAACAGTTTTCGTCGTTATCAGTCTTAGAAGTTAATTTTGTTAAACCCACGAACGTTACACATGTGTTTCCGTGTACACAGACTTGCAAAGTTCGCAACGTATGTACGCGCATGTAATATAACATGTAAAATGCGAGCAGCAGGCAATCCGACATGTTTGTTATTACTCACTCGCAGTGTAACGAAACGGGTGCCGATGCTGCAGTACGTACGTACTCCGTAGGTTCACTTTGTACGACAAGCACGTAAACAAATATAGGTATTTTCTGATAAGGTGCCGACGTATGCGAAACGAACGGCCTGCCAAACCTATAAACTATGTTTCCATTAGCGAAACATAAGCATGTGTTAGCGACATGCAACGACATACACACACACCGGCGAGATGTGTTGGTTACGCTCTCGGTCATGAATATTCATCAAGCATCTGCAAGAAAAGAGAAGAAAGAAGTAGAAGAAGAAACGGTGTGTATTGAAAACGTGGAATCGCATCGCACTGTGGTGTGATGACGTTAAATAATAAATCAGAAGGAATCGAAATGGTGAGAGCGAGTGATACTCGTCGTGACTTTGGAAACTGTTAATGTTCTTCCGATATTATGGCAGACAAGAGGAATTTAGCAGTCTTCGATTGCCACTACGACACGATTAAAGACGCGATATTTGCATAGATTAGCCGGGCGAGCGGCGGGCCTCTCTTGCAAGATAAACCCAGCGATTATGCCAATAATACTCAATAACCGTTACGAAAATCAGTAGATAACGTTACAACACGATAAAAACTGTTTGAGAAACAAACGTGCAAAACGAACCTACCAACGAATACTTGTACTTCCCCTTTCTCTTAATTTGAAGACAAAACAATGGATGATGAGCGCAAAAACAGGCCAAATATGTCCCGTTCTCTCGCCCTCAAAATTTCGTTTAGTCTAAATACCAAATGATTACTTATTAGTCATGAGAGCAACATCATCGTAGGATTGCCAGTCCTAAGACTGATTGGACACACACCTCAACTCTTTCCTATCTTCAGGTAACTATCGCATTTCCCTAAAACTACCACAGAACATCCGACATCCTTAACTATTTGTTAACAGTAATCTAATCTAGGTCTACCTCTATTTTTCTTAACTCCTGTTTCTGCTTCTAATATGTCTCTAACTAGCTCTTCATGCCAGAGAAGGTGTCCTATACTTAGAACGATCAAAACTGGCAAAATCCGCAGTTTGTTATTTCTTTTTTTCCTCTTGGGACTGTAGTCATTTACTACGTTTTGAAGACGCCCATGTTAAATTAGGAAATGCTTCATGAGTAGTACAGACAAGGTGAAAAGAGAGAGCATAATAGTAAGCAGTTAGTGGTTAGAGGTTGGGTTAGGATTAGGGTCGGCTTTATAACTGCCTAGTTGAAATTAGGTATATATTTAAAAAAGCGTCTTTACTTTTCTAAATTCCTGAGAATGTTGAACTTTCTTTAAAGTGTCAAATGCTCAAATTCTACTTGCCTGCATCTCTTTGTGTTACATATTAATTGATGTAATGTTATTCCTTTTATCTTTATTAGCGTCCGCTGCAATTTCTACCTGACATCACTTTTCCAAGTTTACGATATTCCCTGCAACATCCGTCGTGAGTAAAAGTAAGCGTTCTGTCAGCAATCGCTCCAGTCTAGTTAGTAAGTCGAAAGAAGAAAGTAAATGAGACAGTTTTATGACGGACTATGCCAATTTTGAACCTCCCAACTATACCAACCTATCTCTATTTCTTATTGATTGTCATAACTCTATAGCGCCCTCTGTTCTCCTACTCTTTCTAATGCCTCCCCATTTCCAACCTTCTCTATCCACGGTATCCTCATCATTCGCACATTTCGAACGAATCTTTTCTTTTTCGCCTCCCTCACCGTCCACGTTTCTCACCCAAACAGAGCTGTGCTCCAGACATACATCATAACACCGCCTAAATTAACCCTTTAGAGAGCATAGAAATAATATCTTTTTATTAAGGGCGACTCAACCTTGCGCTCTTCCTTTATTTTATATTTCTACTGCTCCTTCCATCCTGTACTATCTAACTTCCTAGATACCGAATATATGCGCCCCTAATAATACAACATTAAACTGCAACAAAAAGCCTGAACTCCATAAGTTTTATTGACATGAAGAAAACCGTAGTTAGAGTCCAGGTAATAAAAAACGCAAACTCATTTCAGAAAATTAAATCAAATCTACGTTCGTGAACTTATTAAAGGTAGAGATTAATGGTCGTTAATAAGATGTTAGTTTATAAACTCATCTCGCAATTTTTTCTCATTGTTAATACGTGACGGCTAATTAATTATGCGGCGATTTTTATCTCGGCACTTTCACGTCGGTGTTTAAAGTAGTTGTTTACTCAATTAATCCAATCGTGAGAACACGGGCGAATATATAGGAAAAAGAAACTGTTTCACACATTCGTAATTCACTTCCTTAAAAAAACACAATGCGAAAAGAAATAAATAAATGAAGCAGAACGACATTAAACAAGTTTCGCAACTCTAGAATCCGATACGAGGTTAACCGACTGTGGATTTTTCGAAATCCTCGCCCAATCTCCGTGTAGAATCTCTTGTAACACATTCCGAACTGGTCGTTTTCAGACGGTGCAAGAACACCATGGTTGAGCGACCTGTTTGTTGTATGTTGTATTATCCACGTCGACAAGCTTTTCAACAAACAACACTTACCGACCCCCACATCAATCTAGAACTCATGGCAGATACAGGGCGATTGCCCGGGGCGGCACTTTTGGAGGGGGCCGCCAAACCGGGTACGGATTTACTGTTTTAGGTTGAAGGTTTTGTATTTACTAACAAAAAAAATTGTTATGCAGTTCAGAATTGTCGCAGTTCGCTCAATTGAATAAATCTTGCTCCTTTTTCCTCTTACTATTAACCTCCTCGCTAGCTTTGGTAGGAGTAATAAAAACAGACCTGAAAGCGAAATTTTATGTAACGTGAACCAAAATTTTACGATACAGCCGGGGTCGGCATCTGTATTGGGGAAGACGCCGGTTCGATTCCGGGACCGTCTGCCTTGGTCTAAGTTTTTCTGTGGTTTCCTTGGATCACTTAAGCAAATACTGGGGCAGTAACATTTCACAGACAATCTTTCATTCTCTTCTGTCTTCATTTTGTCCGTCTTATCTTTCTCACCCGAACCACCACCCACCCATTCCCAGATTGAAGAGGTCCGCCCACCAACATTAGTGGCTGGTGGGAATGAAACAGTCAAAACTGCTTTAAATCATCGCTTTTTACTTCCATACCCTCGACCTTCTAAGAAACAACCCTCACTGTCTGAACGCCTTGTTTATTTATTATTTTTGTATTTTTAAATACGCAGTTCACTGACAAGCAAATCGATACTTAGATACTATAATTATTCAAGGGAAAAATTTCCTCTTTGAAAAATATCCCTAAAGTCATTTTAAATGAAACCTAATAATTTCTGGTCCAAACATTAGCCCCTATAGTAAATCTCCCTAATGCTGTGGTAGCTTTAAGAATATGTATTACTGACGCTACCCGTTTCTGTAGCTTCCGGAGAAAGAAACTTCTCCAAATTAGAAATAATAAAAAATTATTTAAGATCAAATATGGATCAAAATAGACTCAGCGGATTGGCATTAATTTCAATAGAAAATGAGGTGTCAACTATCTTACCCTTGTTTCACAATGATTTTTCTCTTTTCAGTATGTTAAAATAAAACTTAAGTGCATTAATAAAATTACACAATTATCGCTGGAACTAAAAATTTTACAATTCTTTACGACTTTCATTTAATACCCATAACAAATGTTTGATGTATGGTGTATAAAACGCATTTCTAGAACTAGTAGTCCTTGATCAACAAAAAAAAAAGGAATAATGCCACTGACATCTCAAAGTTACATTACTTATTCGTATATCCGACAAAAAACTGTTTGTCTAGATGTTACTTTAACTCGTTCATTCACCGCACTAATTCAATCAAAGCTTCACTATAAATTTAAAGAGAAGATATCGACTGTCAATTAATAATTCCACTTACTTATACACTTATCAGCGTCAGTTGTTGTTTATTTCAATATCAATTAATCTTTAGATTAGGGAAGAAAGCTCAGTTTCACGAAAATTATAGGTAGTTAAATTATCATACGAAAATAATTCCAAGACGATAACATAAAACACATCTTACAAAGTGATTCCCTTTAAAATAAATGATATTTCTCCTCTCGGCGATCGGCTCTTCTTTTAAATACTCTTTTGTTTACTTTCTGGAACCTTCTGAACATCCGGATAATTTTTTTTTTCTTTGAACTGTTTAACTGCTTTCCCAGAACGCAGTTACGACACACACATTTACAAATACGGCGCACATGAAGAAAGGCGCCCGCGGCTAGTCGACGAATCGATAAGCCGTTCAAGCACACGTGTACCCGATCGCACACAAACACACTCGTGCTCGCTACATTATGTATTTTCATTCCTGCCTGATGCTTGTAACTCCTCCGCTTGTTGCACTTTCTACGAACTATACCTAAGTACCTTGTCCCTACATTTTTAAGTATTTTTAGCAGTTTTTCCAATTTCATACTGTCAAAACCTTTTAGTATAGATCTACGAAACCTATGTACGCGTTCTTTCTGTCTTCAGTCGTTTTTTCTGCTATTATCCATAAAGCTTAAGTATCCTCACGTAACGTAATATGTAACTTGTTATAGCTTTTACCCTACAATCTATTTCTTAAAAAATTTCGACGAGAATTCTTTAAAAGAAGTTAGTACTTATTATGATAGATAATCCTTACAAACAAATCAACTTTCACAATTTCATTATTTCCAAATCTACGACGATAAAATCAGCGGCAAGTGCTGCTCATAATTATATTCTGTCCATTAAAAGAATGTCCTCCTTAAAAACAGGAAATTAAAGTAAGGTGGGTTTTCTTTTCCAGAGGCGCATCCCGGTTAAAATCCTTTTTCCAATTTCGCTCTTAAAACTACTAAGACCTCCGCGAAAAGAAATAGGAACGAAAAAATAAAAATAAAATTATATTTCCCTACTAAACACTTGGCTGTAGGTATAGCGCGAATATATATTACACTTATCGGAATGATTAAGCACCTGCAATTTTTAGCTAAAATTTTCTACTACAACTTCACATTAATCTACAGCATTATCTTAACAACACTTTGTCTGAAACTTGGAGCACTTTTAAACTTCGAGATTGTATCGGTTTTTTATCGTTTGTCTAGACGACAGAAAACCTGTAATAATTGTTACGGTCATTAGCTAAACGATGTCATATCTTGCACCAAAAGAGAGATATTCGTTTTGTATCTGCTGATAAAACATTATGTAAAATTACGCTTGCGCCCGTACTATGTACGTAATACGTATACCACAAACTTCTCCTACAGTGTTTTGTTCAAAAAGCTTAAGGATGTTTGGGAGGTACGTCAAGATGCTGCGAGACAAATAAAAATTTGAAAGAACGTTCCTCATTCAATTCTAAAACTCCTGTAAAAATTACAAATCGATTCACTAAACCGTTAAAAAGTTATTGAAATTTTAAAAAATTGTAATTTTGCAGTTTATGGAGATTCGTTGACCGAACATATTATTAACAGAAAAAAAGCTACCAGAAATTTCAAACTTTTATAATAAGTAACTTGAACTCTGGAGAATCACTTTAGCGTAAGGTTATTCAAATTCACTAAATGGTTATCGAGGAAAAAATGAAAAATTAGCTGAAAATCTCGTTTTTACTTGATAATATAATGATAATATTTATAATTGTCTGAAATAAATGCAATTTTAAAGTTTTAATTATTATTTAAACATATTAAAAAGTTTTACGCTCATTATTAATAGAGATTGAAACTAAATATTTTTT